>NC_056732.1:1002838927-1002898927 GCF_019279795.1 Protopterus annectens
GATTCCGTACAGTCGAACGCCATGCCATCGCCTAATGGGCAGCCATTCCCGATACTGTAGTCAGGAGCGGCCTTAGGTCAACTGGTGCCCTAGGCAAAAGGCACAATGGTAACCCCCACCACACCACCCAGTGCCCCCATCCTGGTCTACCTACACCACATAAATACTGGTAAAGTCCCCCCACTAAAGCGGCGCCCTAGGAGGCCGCTTAGTTGGCCTATGCCTAAGGCCGGCTATGACTGTAGTCATGTAGTCCGATGTGATAGGCATCACAAGGTGGGAGCAGATTGTATGAGGAACGCGCAAATATGATTGATTCACCGGACAGGCCGCTGATTCCGTATAGTCGAATGCCATGCTGTCACCTAATAGGCAGCCATTCCTGATACTGTATTCATGTAGTCCGATGTAATAGGCATCACAAGATGGGAGCACATTGTATGAGGTACACACAAATATGATTGATTCACTGGACAGGCCGCTGATTCCGTACAGTTGAACGGGATGCCGTCGCCTAATGGGCAGCCAATCCCGATACTGTAATCATGTAGTCCGATGTAATAGGCATCACAAGGTAATATTGTGGTCCTCGCTCCCACCCAGGGGTGTGAGTGACAGATGCAAGCACCAATGTCGGTGCATTTGCAAGTGCAGGAGCAAGCGGGTGTAAGCGTCTTTGGCTACCAGTCTGCGAGTATTGCACTGGTAAAGCAATGTAGAGGCTAACCAAGCATAAGAGGCTGTAACCAGAGGTCAGCAGTGCTTTAACACCATGCAAACCCATGCACACCCGCTCCCAATTGCTTTAATGTGCCTTACTCCCTCCATATCCAATGGGCTTGTTCTGCCCTGCAACCAAATAAACATCCTTTGCAAGAGTCGGAACCAGGACCCTGCACACACAGCTAATGTGTATTATCAATACACCATGGCAGATATACAGAGAACGGACAGTACCACAAACATATCATACAGCGCAGTCATTCAACAGTATAGGAATGTATCCCATCATGTACATGTATATGTGAGTGTTCATGTCCAGCATATAGGTACATACATATATAGAGATGTATCAGGAACATACCATGTGGCAACAAAGCATCACAAACAAATGAAACAGGAAACACCAGCGATGCCTGTATTATGTAGTGGTGTTGCTCTATGTGATCACAAGACTCCCTCAGACAGACATGTGTCAGTCATACACACAAATAGTTGTACATTGGCTGTATACATCACTCTGTGCATGTAATGTACATTGACACAACAGTACCTATCCAATCATTATGTGTGAACAGTACTCTTGCAACATGCTGTGTGCAACATCATCATCATGATAAAGGTAAATGGAGTAACCATAGAAGGACCGGTAGTGTTGTGTGTACAATGGGGTTGTCCTCATCACGTGTACCTGGACCATGTAGGAGTGATGTGCATACCAGGATCGTGCACCTGAGGGACAGGGGTGAGGATAACAGGAGTATGTTGTTATGGATATTACAAGGGTTTCTTGTGTCCAGTGGGCATGTGTGTGTAATGGACAGCTATGTATAGGGCAGATGTTGTCCTAGGAGCCGAATGGCCTTATGTGTCCGTAGGTGAGGGCCAGATGTTGGGGAAGGAGTGTAGGTATGGCCGTGGAGGATAGGTAGGATCACAGAAAAGACAGCATACAGGGTTGGTATTTGACACATGTGGGGGGGATACACCCTGGATGGGGATGGATATTCGGCATTCAAAAGCCCATGGGAACAGTGGGACGGAGGTCCCCAGCCATGGGCAACTGCCACTGCACCTACACAGCTGCAAAGGAGGCAGTGCTAGGGGCTGTCCAGGAGGGGTAGTATCACCCTGTAAATGTGAGACTCCACCCTTGAACTGGCGTATCTGGCTTCGTAACCCCTTAGGGAGCCACCAATGCAACACGTCCGGGACAGCACGACAGCAGATATGTACCTGTCTGGTCCCACTCCCAGGGGGGACATGCTCCATCCTCAGTGGTGGTACCACCAGAAGGTGGTGCAGAGCCACCAGAGGTTGATGTCTATGGCTGGGCCGCAGATGTGCTAGTGCCCGGTGCCATGGTCAGCTGAAATGGGACAGGAGGTTCTGCTGGGACCTCCCAACCCATTCAGCCTATGTTGTTGCATTTTAAACCCACATATGGCTTAGTGATAGAGAACAGCATACAGGATTACCTACGACAGTATGCATAGATATCACCAGCAACCCAACACAACAGATGGTATACATTTGCAGAGGGAGCACAACACATGCATTTATACTGCATGGCAACTGTACAATGTGTAGTAGACGTGTGACCGCAGCTATGAACAGTTGCCCATCATTGGCTTGTCACTGGGAATCCCACACAGTGTGTCATACCACTGTCTCATGTGACATATGTCCAGTCAGGGATGCGATGGCAGTAACACATCCCTATCATCATGTACTGTCTGCAATCCTCACACCATGCTTCTGCTGTGCACAGATGTGTGTTCAGTTTGTAACACAGGAAACAAATGGTTGCACACACTGACCAGTTCACAGATGGCCCTACAGATGGGGGTCCCTCATGAACAGTGTACTGTCATGTCTCTATTATAACATGCAGAATAGCCATTACCACACACATGTTAAACAGGCAGTAGTCTCAATGCAGCATAGCTACACTTACATGCTGTAGTCATGTGTGGCACATCACCCTCCTGTCTTTAGGCTATTTCCCACTGTGGAAAATGATTGAGGTACATCCAGATATCATCTGTGATGCCATGTCAGAACAACACATCCAGGTACCACTCACAGCAACTGTCATGGCCAGATAACAACATGTTTCCCTAGATAGTGTACTGTGTTTATCATGCGGATGGCTATGGGAATGCCATCACAGCCGTACCACATGCAATCAGCTAGAGGAGGGCTGCAATAGGTGCAGAGGCCATCATCTGACCATTTCCATCACTTACAATACACATGCTGCTGCTGTGCAGGTGTACACCTTCACATCCAGCTGAGAGTGTGTGGATGGGACAGGCAATGTACACCAGGGAAGGGCTTGGAGACTTAACCATAAGCATCATCTGCCACATGCCGAACAGTACAGGGGTCAAACCCCTGACTACTCATTACTATTACATGTGCATGACATTACTACATGTGCCACAAAGGCAACATGCTGCTGTGCTGTAAGACCATATGTGTGTAGGTGAGTGAGTGACATCTGCAACAGATATAGTAGACATACATTAGGTGTGGCACACATGTCTGTCCATGTAAATGGATGCCATTGTCACCACAACCACATATTCTAATGGACACGCATTGACACCTTTGCCAGGGCCGCAAATACACAACGTAACTACTTAGTTTGTCACACTGCAGTAATGCACAGGACCACATGCACCCCAGGGGATAATTGGAGGTTCTATGGGCTAGGGCATGTGAAAGTGCTTGACAACTGTTGGTATGCCAATGAGGTTTATACTGGGAGTGACTGTGGTTGGGAGTATCACAACCCACACACAGACACAGGATGCCAGTACTGGCATGCAGGTATGCATTGCTCCATGGGTGAGTAGTGTTTGGCTGTGCAAGATGGCTGTACAAGGCTGGGTGAGGGGTAATCCTTGCCATCGTGTCACCTGACAATGGTGTGCAGTGCAGGGGTTTAGTGTCTGCAATGTCCCACACAGATGGGTACTGCATTATCTGGCCTGACATCCTTGTTACCAATGTGTAGGGCCATAGTTTTGCAATGCATGCCATGTCTGTGTTTGATAGTCCTTCACATGGACATTGCCTGGGATGTGCATGTCCCACAATACTGTACAGTGACATGTGCAGGTGTACCTGGTTTTGCAGACAAATGTTGTGTACACAGCCTGTTATACCCTGATATGCCAATACTGGCCTGGTGTGGCAAAACCTGCTTATAGTGAGCAGGTTGGCCCTGCACCTGCATGGATAGTATGATACAGGTATTCCGTGGTGTCAGTGGCATGGGTCCATACAGGACACATGTGTACAGCATTGTCTGGCCTTTGTGGATCACATTTGATGGCACCACATATGTTGCAGGCATTCAGTGTGGAACATAGTGAAGGCACAATGTCCACATATATGTGCCTATTGTACCACTGTACAGGGTGCCATGTCCTCTGCAGGCCACTGCATTCACACCATGCCTACTATCTGTCCTCAATGTGCATGGTACTAGCAACATAGTGGGATATCCTAGGCAAGTTTGTTTGTGCATGGCACATGGGTGCGGGACATATACCGGGTACTAGTAGGGCTGCATACTTAGTTCACCAGGCCTTTTGCCAGATGTATGGGTATGGCTTGCCAACAAAGTCGCGTGGCTGACTGACAGCTGTATGCCTCGTGAGGTGGCCAATGTGTCATAAGACGGATACCAGATAGGAAAACCCGCTCGCAAACATTTCCAGTGGTAAGACAATCACGGACACATCTACACAGGCTCTGACAGAGAAACACACACTTGCCATGTCCTGTATACAAACCCCTACCATATCACACTGCAGCAATACACGTTTAGGGCACGCGCTACAGAAAATACTACAAAGCACTGTACTTGTCTCATGCAGGCACACACACACACACACACACACACACACACACACACACACACACACGCACACGCACACTTGTCATGTCTGGGATTAGAACACCGACCTAAATATTTTACTACATTACAGCATTATGCAGTTACAGAACACACTACTGAGATTACTGGGACACAGTACTCCCAGAGGTGTATTTGTAGATGGGTGACATCATCAGCCTTGCCAAAGGTGGGTATAAGAAATGTATGGAGTGTGAGCAGTCTAAAAGCATTACTCAGTCCTCAGGCAAACAGCGACACACGCACACACACAGCAAGTGTGGGACTAGAACACTGACTTAACTACTTTACTACACTACAGCATTACACAGTTACAGAATGTGCTACCAAGATTACTGGGACACAGCACTCCCAGAGGTGTATTTGTAGATGGGTGACATCATCAGCCTTGCCAAAGGTGGGTATAAGAAATGTATGGAGTATGAGCAGTCTAAAAGCATTACTCAGTCCTCACGCAAACGGGGACACACACACACACACACACACACACACACACACACACACACACACACACACACACACACACACACAGAGCAAGTGTGGGACTAGAACACCAACCTAACTACTTCATTACTCTACAGCATTACGCAGTTACAGAATGCACTACCAAGATTACTGGGACACACCACTCCCAGAGGTGTATTTGTAGATGGGTGACATCATCAGTCTTGCCAAAGGTGGGTATAAGAAATGTATGGAGTGTGAGCAGTCTAAAAGCATTACTCAGTCCTCAGGCAAATGGACACACACACATGGCAAATGTGGGACTAGAACACCGACCTAACTACTTTATTACACTACAGCATTAGGCAGTTACAGAATGTGCTACTGAGATTACTGAGACACAGCACTCCCAGAGGAGTATCTGTAGGTGGGTGTCATCATCTGCCCTGCCAAAGATGGGAATACGAATTGTATGGAGTGGGAGCAGTCTAAAAGTAATTTACAGTCCTCTGGCAAATGGGGACAGACACACACACACACACACACACACACACACACACACACACACACACACACACACACACACACACACACACATGCCAGTGGTGGAAATGGAACACCTGCCTATTTACAGATTACTCTTACAATACTACATACTTACGAGTCGCGCCACACAGACTATACATTTCAAGGCTGTCATTATGACCTTCTGGGAATGCGGACATCAACAGGGATACTGGCAGTTAAGATGTACATACCTGTGAACCTGTGTGTTTAAAGTAGGAATCCATCCTGACCTGGAGTATGCCCATCTGTGGAATGGAAGACTACTACCACTATACAGGGTTACAATGGCAATGCCCATACACAGAGGCACAAAACTGACATAAGGTGTCACTGGGCATGCTCACACAGTATCACAGGGCTGTTCGGAATGCACTATGTGTCCATCTACACAAGGATATACTGGGCATGCTCACACACTTAGTAGCACAAGGCTGGTCGGAATGCACTACTATGTGTCCATCTACACAAGGATATACTGGGCATGCTCATACTCTTAGTAGCACAGGGCTGACTGGGATGCACTCTGATGCTAAAGATGGAAGGCCACAGTGGCCATGCTATTACAGGTAGACATAAAGAACACATTGTAATGGGCTCTGGTATTAGTAGTTGTCATTGTTAGCAGGAACGCTGCTCTACATATGTTTGACACTGGTCTTTTTACACAACATCTGCTGTCATTCTGGGATGACATGGCTGACAGTAGACAGGCCTTTGACACATATCACATTCATCCATGAATCAAGGGAGTGGGGATACTACCCAAGTCGCATCCGCCCACACAGTGCCATTCCAAGGCAAATGTCCTAAACACAGGATAACTCCCATACACCTACAGAACAACTGCATTGCTTTCTTATGCTAACCAGTGTTAGATGTGTAGCGTCCATAATCACAGCTGGTCACTGTGGATCCAACAATGGGGAGTACTGACATCTGTGCAGTGAGGAACACCTGGCTGATGGCACTGTAGTGCACAATAGCACTACCACCATATACCTCAGAACCTAGCACTACCACCATATACCTCAGAACCAGACATGTGGGCCATAACATAGGTACGGACTGCTACAGGTGGTGTCCCCACATACATAAAGGCCACTCACATGTACTGACCGGTCCCCCCATGAATGGCATCACAGATGAGTCATGTGCAGGACACAGTGTCACATGCTGCATTCTAGGATGTAAACCTCAGACACCACCATGCCCTAGAACCACCAACTCACATCCATACATCTTGTAGGACGTATAAGAGTACACCACCATCTGACCCTTGACCTGTGTACTGTACCAAGCTCTACATCAACTGTAGAGTGTACCCATGTACTGACACAGTTGCATCATGTGTTATGCAATGCAATGATACCACGGTCTGTAACCAGGTCATCTGTACACATACCAGGGGCCCTTGGTACTTTCCACCATTAGCAGATGACTGTTGCTGTACACCAGTACACACCCTCATGTATGGATATGACATACATGTACCTGCCCTGGGTATGTACATGCCACACACACACACACACACACACACACACACACACACACACACACACACACACACACACACACACACACACAAACAACATACATGTAAATTGCATAGCTGTTGTTGTCCTTTGTGCAAACAGGTGGCTACAGCCATTACACACATGCACATGGAATGTAGGTCCATGGCTGCTGAATGCTAACAGCACATAAGGTGTGATATCAGTGTTGACAGAGGTAACATTCCCTTTGTACCGGTTACCCATTACACCCATCATATCATACAACAGTCCATGTGTCATGTATGTTATTACACATGTCCACCGATTGCAATGCCTACAAACATGCCCAAATGTCAGGATTGTAGAACCTACACACCTGTACATGTAGTGTTTTGTGTTCAGAAAACATGTGTTTGCAGTTACTGATGTATGCAGGTGACGTGTATCCTAGTATATCATGCAGTTGCAATGCAGCCTCAACATTGACAACTGTATATGGTGACATGCTGAATGTACGGGAAGATTTACCTCAGGTATGGACAGATGTATGGAAATAATTAAGTGGTGGGGCATCTTTGCAGATGGATATTTGCTGTGGACAGCTCACAGGTGTGTCACAAGTGGTCCTACAATAACCTGTGTAACCGGTAAGCAATAAGGAAAGGTTTCATTAATTGAAGGACATGACACACAACTTAGCGGTCAGGGTGACAGCAACGGTAAATCACTTGACACCTGTTAATAGTTAAGACGTCCCGTGTGCATATATCAGCACTGTTGCCACAGGAAGCATAAGCGAAGGTAAATCACTTGACACCTGTTAATAGTTAAGACGTCCCGTGTGCATATATCAGCACTGTTGCCACAGGAAGTGTCCGCGAAGGTAAATCACTTGACACCTGTTAATAGTTAAGATGTCCCATGTGCATATATCAGCACTGTTGCCACAGGAAGCGTCAGTACAGTTTGTAATGCATGCAATACTGCTGTACTTCTGTCATACATATCATGAGCTAGGCAGGTTTGAGATTCACAGTAATGGCATGTGTGGTTGCGTGTGTGTCCATATATGTCACGCATGGTGGGGAATACATCTCAATTGTTACTCACTCTCCTATACACTAGTGTACACATCTGTACAGACTGCAATGTAGAAAGCAGGACATAGGTAAGGGCGTGTATCTCACACATATGAGGTATCTGTATGTGCGTGACATAGGTGTATTCAGTACTGAATGCCACAGTGTGTGTATGTACAGCTGTCTGGTCCCTGGGGTGAGGATGCATGTTACCATACTGAACTGATAAGACCCCTCCCCCATCCAGGTGATGCATTCTACTATCCATGTTGATGTCCCCGATCTTAGGCCATACTGACTACCTGTACATGTGTATTCTCTGTGGCACATCATGTAGGTGCACAATACTGTAATGATAATTTGCACATAGGCAGGGGTCCTCACCTCACCAGTAGCAACTGTGTGCGAGTGTGTGTTACTGTGTCGGTGAATCTATGAGTGTGTGGGTGTGTTACTGTGTCACTGAATACATGTGTGTCAATACCTGAGTGTGCGGGTGCAGTTGTGTGTTGGCATCCTGTCATGGGAACGTGTAGTACTGCTTCCCAATGAGGCATCACACTTCCCACTGGCCTCTACCCTTGTAATCAGCTAGACCACTCTCTCACCTCACCACTCCATGTAACTGTACCTGTGATGTCACCCTTTATGGATGTCGCGTCTGTGGCCACAGTAGCTTAATACACAGCTATCATGCTCTTGGATCAGTAGAAGTGTTTGTAACATGGGACATTCTCACTGGTATGTGGCAGCTACACAGTGCATGCTGGTATATTCATACATACCTGTGAGTAGTCCACATTAACATATGGGACACTAACTGCAAACACTGACATCCACCGGCATGTGCAATTAGACCTGAAGGAGGACAGCAGAACATCATGACCAACATGCAGTTACTGTTGTTACACAAGACACATACTGTTAACAGTACGAAATGCCTTGTACACCTGTAGTACATGGTATTTCTGCTGCCTGTCAACAGTACTCAACAATTGTAAACTACACTTATCTTCCTAGTCTGTGTACCCTGTGCATCAGACCATATGAACATGTCCCTGCACCGATGGTGTGGATGTCAGGGGATGCAGTATGGGCATCGTCATATGCACAGGGTGATAATGTTTGCCAGAGGCCTAGGCTGCACCATTGGATAACATCATGTGTGTGGGTTAGGGCCTTTGATCTAATTGGGCATGTGTGGATGTTATGCATGTGTGTGTTGCGGTGCCCTACATATGTTTCCAGTGTGTGTGTGTATGTATGCACACAGTTCTGCCATGCGTTTGGCCTACACAGGGGTATTATTGACAGCTGCAGACTGTACAGGTGAGGTTTTACAGTTCATGGTGTCCGGCCATGGACATGTGACCTGTGCTTGCCAGGGGTTGCACGGGCACTACCAGGCAGAGGTGCAGATTGGGTAGTGTCTGATGTCACTTGTCCACTGGAACCGTGTCCCTGTTGGGACCATCCCGGGCCATATGCATGTGGCCTGCTGTGTCGTGGTGTGGACAGCACAGCACTAGATGCCCTGCTGCTGCTACCGCCACTATGGGAGCGGACATGTGAGGTAGCTCGTACATGTAGACCTGAAATAGGTGATGTGGCAGGCCTACGTCCACATGCCTGATGCCTCACTCCTACCAGATGTTCCAACACAGACAGCTCATGCTCGTGGATTGTCATGCCACGGTCAAGGACTCCAACCATATCACCCAACCGTCTATCCAAAGCTTCAGCAATCTGCTGTTTAGCATTTACCATTGCCTGGATGTTGTTGCTTAAAGAATGGACAGCAGCCCTCTGTAGCCTCTGATCTCTGTTGTGCCATTCAGCACATGCCTGTGCCTTCATTACAGCCTGAAACATGCGTCTGGTGACACCAGCTGCTGCGCTCTGTCTTGCAGGAGCATGTTGGCCAGAGGTCCTCCTACGAGCAGCACTGATCACGTGCCTGTGTGGGGCACCACGAGTCAGTTGGCTGACACCATGGTGTGCAGGCACACCTTCCATAGCCCCCACACTTTCTTGTTCCAAGCTACCACGTACCAGCTGTCCTTCCTCTATGGCCACTGGTGATGGGGTATGTGCAGGCATGGGATCTGTGTGCGAGGATGAGGGGGATATAGCTGGAATGGCAACCAATGGCACAGTTTCAGCACCTGGCAACTCTGCCTGTGACTCAATCATATGTTCATCATCACTGCTAGAGTCTGTGGGGACACTAACATCAGATGTATGCACTTATATCACCTGTGAGGGCAGACAAGAACTGTACATTACAATCTATACAATAGACACACACACACACACACACACGCATGTGATATGACAGAAGGCATGCAACATGCATGTGATATGGCAGACGGCATGCAGTGCAGACAATAATAGTGGTAGTTATCATACATCCCTGGGTTGCACACAACAGCATGCATGTATCATAGCAGACGGCATACAAATTACACAATTATAGTAGTAGTTAGCATACATCCCTGTGTTACACCATGTAGACCAGCACAGGTTAACAGTACACCTGCCTGATGTGTGGCATATGACCTTGACAATCACATGTAGTATGACATGTCATCTGCTGATGTGTGCAATGACATGCATACATGTTTACCACAATGGTGTCCTGTCAAATATACAGTGGGGCAATGGTGTCCCAATGCAGTGTTGTCTGTCTGCCCTACAGATAATACTGTACATTTAGCTGATGTGCATGGCCATTGCAGGGAATCATGAGGTGTCTCTATTGCTATACAGTGTGAGTTACAGACACAGTTCATAGCCATGACTGTGTTCAGATACAATACATATATACTGTGGAATGTGACCCATGTCACTGAGGTGTATACACACTAAACCATGATGTGGAAGTTGTGACACAGGTCACTGATGGGTATACGGATGACACCCCTGCACATCTGCAGCCATATTGCTGCTGCCTGGCAATTATGGCCAGACATGGCAAACACGTCGGTACACCATGTCCCACATGACATCTGTGTACCACACACACACACACACACACACACACACACACACACACACACACACACACACACACACACAAGGAGCAAGTATGACATTGATGTCAGACACCAGCAAGGGGAATGTACTGTATCTGTGGGCTGTGGATACTGTACAGGTGACTGCTGTCATGTTGTGACACCCTCAAGATGTTCAACACATCTTATGTGGTGGATTGATGTTACACCATTGTATGACAGGGTGTACACACAAGCACATCACGTCTACTGTGTGTGTTGCTCCATGTCTCTGGCCATCCTCCATGGCCATGTGTGTACATGTGTTGTCCAAATTATTGTGACAGGCATCTATTTCACATGTCTGTGTTGTCCCATATGGCATACACCCATAGATGTCATATGCTCCACTGACGACAGGGTTATGCAGACAAAGGGTGGTATGTGGGATATGTTTTCAGGTTAGGTAGGCAGTGTTGCAGCCAGGCCACTAGATGTCATGGATATGTCAAGATAGCACATCACATTGTGTGATATTCATAGCAGGGCTATGATCCACACCAATGAATCCTGTGGGCTGGCCATACTCCAGCCCACTGTGTAGTAGTGTTTGTATTCCCCACATGTGTAGTTCTGATCTGTAGTACATGTCCCTACAGTGAACAGCACCTCCACCATTGTATGCACAGCTGTCCACACATCTGGCAATGACAGTTTGTGAGGATTCATGTCGGTGAGATGATTCACATAGTTTGCAAGTGTTGCACATGGGTAGGCATTGTGATGCATTGTAGGTCTGACCTGTATATTGTGACAGGACCATACATTATGTGTACATGTTGTAAATGGCCTAGCAGATAGATCTGTGCATTACGATTCCTGATAAATAATAACAGTCTCACCTGCATGGACTGCTGTTGCAGTGGAATGCTAGAGGTACCTAAATAGGAGTAACACAGCAGTATGAGCATTATTCACACCTGTATAATGGCTACAGGGTGCAAAGTGCATAACACATATACCAGAACATTAGACTATACTATGGTGTATGCACATGTGTGCATACACAGAGTAGCATACTATAGTATGCGGCATGTGTGTATACATGCCTTGCATATGATGCCACATTACATATTGTACAGTGACACATGCAACTATATGGAATATAGTTGTTATAGGTGCAGTACTGACTTACCAGGCAACTCCAGGCTCAGTGGTTGAGAGACACCCATCTCCACAATATCGGCTAAGGCTTGTGGATGTGGTTCTGCAGATGTCCCCAGGTTGGCCAGTAGCTCCTCGGTACATGTGAGTGGGGGCTGGGTTGGTGGTCCACCACCTGTTGCACTTTGTTCCCTGGTGATTGCATTTGCACGCTGTTTCGCCCATCTAATGAGGTCTGTACAGTGTCTGCGCACCTGCTGGTATGTGCGGTTGTGGCCACCCACATCATTAACCCTCCTGTGAAGTTCCATCCACAGGGCATCCCACTGCTGTGCATCCTGTGGCACATGGCTGAACAGGATATCATGATTGTCAAGTAGGTATGGGAGGAGGGCCTCATCCTCCAAGCAGGTAAAAGGGGGTAGACTTGCATGCGGCATACCTGGAAGACATAATGATGGAGACAGATTACAGTAACTCACAGAGACATACAGAGCTACAGTTGAACATACATGTGTATCACATTTATTACATTTAAATAGTTGTATTTGCAAACCTACATGACACTGACATGTTTGTGTCACACACATGTGACACTCAATGGTGAGTGGATATTATCACCAGATATGTGTGTGTGTGTGTGTGTGTGTGTGTGTGTGTGTGTGTGTGTCACCTGATTACATTGCTCATACTCCATGTAGATGCTGTCTTGATGTGGGTGTGTCTGTTTGCCTGTACTGGTGTTCCTACTTATCAGCACATGGCTGGATGTGTCCACATTAATGCAGTTGACCTTGATGCTGTGTATATGTCACATATAGGGACTTACACTGCCTTAACAGACATGACCTGTGACCCTGCAGACTTGCTCACATAAGGTTTTACATGTATGTGTTCTGCCATATCCATCTACATGGCACTGTACAGCAATTCAACATCTTACCATGTATCACCTGGGTTGCACATGTGATACACATGGGACACTGGCTAGCCAGATGGTATTTGCAGGGATGGATATCAACTATAGCATGTACAGTCAAAGTCAACTAGTGGGCTATATGCCATGAGCCATGTATGAATCTAGGATGAAAGGTTACCTGGCAGTAGCCGACAGGCAGGTCTGTGGGGCCAGGTGGAGCAGTGCCACATTACTGATCCACAGGGTAAATGATACATTTACCATGCGGTCATCACACCATGTCTGAGAGGGGAGCGATGTGCAGCTTTGACAGACAGGAATGCATAGTATGGCAGGACTATGTAAAGTGTATGGGACAAGGATCTGTCCAGCATGTGGAAGGTGGATGTCCATGAAGTATGTGTATGAGATCAGGATGTGTACGTGTAGCATGTCCAACATCACTGGGTTGGACATGGATTTATTCAGGGTATGCATCATGGTTAATGGGAAGGCTGGTGTAGGTACCCCTTAAAGGAAATATGTGATCTGATATGGGTCACTTGAGTGTTGTGTATGGCTGGACAATGATCTCTAAATTCATGGATGGCACCCTGTCATTAATATGGTTGCCACATTTGACTACCTGACAGGTGTGGTGATGTAGCTATCACAGGAAAGACAACCACCATGCTGCATCCCTTACACACAAGTGTCCATTATGTTGACTGCTGCCTAGGTGGTAGTTCATGGGTACAGGGTTATTAACATAGGGGTGACAATGCAATATGTAGCTGTCAGATTGTGGCCATATGTCACACACACCTCACCCACAAAGCCCCTTCTGTATGTTGGCCACAACACTCCTGAGTAGGCTATTGCTCCTAGGTCATAGTCATTTGCATACTTCAATAGGCAGATGCCTTCTGTTTGTCTGTGAGGTATGGACTACAATGAGGGGGAATAAAATTCATTAACCCTGACATACTGTAGCTGCCACTGGTGTGATGAGCATGTATTATTCAGACACCTTCTGTAGTGTTGGTTCTGCCAGCAGTCCCATTGCAAAACACTCCTGTGACATAAGACTGTACATCTAGTATACTGAGTGTAGGTGGTACACAGTATGGGTGATGATGTCCTATGACCTGGCAAGGTTATGATATGCAGTGTGACATCAACCTTACTGTCGTCTACATCTGTACTGCTGACATCAATTATTTGATCAAGGTTCATGGCCTTCCAGACCAGACTCAGCAGGGTAGTAGTGCAGTACTTCCCATTATCAGTGGTGTCTCCCCCTTTGTGGGTTGTGATACCTGTTGGTGTGCACCATTCAATGTGTACACAGCCTGACATGGAGCTATGTTTTACATGATGTGTACGTGGAGAGCATCTTGTTTTGCCATATGTGTATGATGCAACCTGTGATGTGGACAGGTCCCATGCAGCCTGAGTGCAGATTGTATCTGCATAGTTGTGGGTACAGGGGCCCTGTGGTGTACATGGATATATGCTTATGTACCTGTTGGGTGGGGCGTGTGTTTATGTTATCCAAGACCCTATCTGTATTGCTTATTCATGCTCAGCACTTGTTCAGAACTTGTAAGCACTACGTAAACTAATAATTACTATAGCACTTAATCTTCCTCATTACCTAGAGGTAAACAGGTTTTGTACATACTTTTCTCACTTGCTTAGAGTAAAATAGCTCTTGTACTCACTTTCCTCACTTATCTAGGGGAAAGTAGTTCTATATTCAGGCATGTCCATCTGATGAATCTGGACATCTTGAGGCAATGTACACATTGCCTCACGTACACAGACAAGCCTCTCCGCCTACCACCCAACACTACAACCTGTAAGAGATGCCCTCATCTAGCCAAACTGGAGGTAAAGCTCTCTCCAACCAAGCCTGACCCTGACAGTCATGTGGAGAAGGTAAGCATTTGCACCAAACCACACTCATCACATAGTCTCACTGAATATACCCCAACATTAACTGGGAAAACTACTCATGTACCAACTCATTAGCTCAACACTTTCTGGTATTCATAAACACCAATGCCCTGAATCAACATATCCACACATCCACCAGGGGCAACAATATCCTAGACCTAGGCATTACCAACATGAGTGACCGGTGCTCCACACGTTAAGTCAACTCCTTGTTGGTCCGATCCGACCATGAGCTGAACACCATTGATATCCACATGCCACCCCCACCACCCATTAAGGGAACCACAGTATAATATGTCTACAAAGCCAACTTCATGCTTCTTAAGACAGATGTGGCAAACGTCATGACACCCATGCAGATGGACAATACTGTTACAACTGCTGAATCCTACACAAATGCACTCTATAAGCACTTACACGTGTGCATGGATTGTGCTATCCTAAACAGAACCAAGATGCTATACTCCTAATTAAGGAAACCAATCTGGTGGTCCCCTGTCATAAACAAACTGTACTACAGGAGGAAGACACTGTTGCAGACGAGAGCACAATCCCATGCATGGAGGAGCTCCCTGGTCAGCCTCAGTAAGAAGGTGAGATCCCTTATAAGATCCTTCAAAGCTAGCTACTAAAACAAAACCACCACTAATTCCAACAACAACCACAAAGCATTCTGGAGCTTTGTCACATATCTCGATGTCAACAACCAGATCTGCTCTGAGTTACAGCACAAAGGCACGAACATTACAAAACCAACTGACATTGGCAACATCCTGGCAGATAGGTTCAGTGTTAACTTTCCCCCCTCCCTCTCAAAGTTGCACACTCTAAAGCCAACATCACAGCATCCATGGGACTGGACAATATCCCAGGCTGTGTTTTACATGAACTTCAGAACGTACTGGCTCCCCACCTACGCACCATGTTCAATAATAGACTCGCATAGGGCTTAGTGCCCCCTGAATGGTGCACAACAAACAGTTATCTCACTCCACAAAGGTGGCGCCACAATGGACCATGGGACCTATTGCCCTATAGGCCTGACTAGCCTGGTCTGCAAGGCTATGGAGCACATCATGGATCTCAGTCACAGAGACATTGGGTATCTCCAAACCTTTGACCCCTCCCAGTTTGACATTGTTAAGGGCAGACCATGCCTCCTAAACCTACTGGACTTCTTAAAGACAGTTACCAAGGCAATAGATGAGGGTAAGGAGGTCCACACAGCCTACCTAGATCTCTCATAGGCTTTCAACACCATTCCTCCTTCTGGTATTATCAACATACCCATCCGCCTGAACATTAACCCCTATGTCATGTGATGGTTTGCAAAGTGGCTCATGGACAGAACCCACACAGTGGGAGTTGCATACCCCAGGTCCGACTGTATACCAGTTACAAGTGGCATCCCCCAGGGCTCAGTCCTAGGACCCCTCATGTTTGGTATATAATTCTCTGACATACAGACAAGCATAGGAGGGCTTTGGCTGAAAAGGTTTGCAGACGACTGCAAACTAGGGGACATAATTGTTTCCCCAGCTGTTACAGACACCCTCTGGAAGGGTTGCACTGAGATGGATACCTGGTGTCAATATCATGGCGTCAAGCTGAATGCCTAAAGTGCATAGTCATCCCCTTTGGATATAACTAATTACCCGTGGACTACCACATAGGTGCTAGTCCCCTGCATACAGAAAAGGTAATAAGGGATCCGGGAACCCCAGTAGATAGCAATCTCTCCTTCAATACCCATAATGACAAGGTGGTTAGAATATCCTTCTACATGCCCCCCCCAATCTCTAATGGGTTCACATCCAGATCAAAGGAGGCCATTGTGACTCTCTACTCATGACTTATTAAACCCATTAAAGGATACAGCACCCCATTTGAGATATACCTTACAAGACAACTGCAACAGCATAGAAGACCACAACAGTACCACACCAAGTGGATTACTGACCTCAAACAGATGACCTATGCAGCCCAACCTAAGAAACTCCAGTTGCATACCGCATACTCACAGGTGATCTCTGCTTGACATACAAGGCCCATGGCCAACCCAGTATTGCTGGATATGCTCCACCTAAACAGAGGGCCCTGACAGCCACATTCTATAGGGATATACACCTAACCACAATGATGACTAGGACATGCTGGACAGATAGATTCCTGACCAGGACACTCCCCATGCTTTGGAACATGATTCCAATTTACATCAGGCAGGGCCCCTCACTAGCTCTCTTCAAGGGAAACCTTGACGTGTGGATGGGAGACAGACATGTACCCCGGGGATCACTGCAGTGGCTCTGCTGGACAGAGGCACAGGGAACTAATGACTCTGCCGTTCAGAGGCACAGGGAACTAACCTATGGGGGTGGCGAAAGCCAGCACACTCTAGCTAGGCTTATAAATACTCTTGGTAAGACAGCCTAGTACCTACCTTTGCACATATTACATGTCGTATGTGCATGGATAGTTAACTAGCTCTTCCATTTTACTTTGCTATTATGCTGATAAACTGTTGGGTGACTAAAAGACATATGTATCCTGTTATTGTGTATTGTAAATGCCAATAGACATAATTAATGTTTGCCTAACATAAAAGTAATGCTATGTAACTTGTAATACATATCTGCCTACAATACTGTACATTACACTGTTATTGGCACAATATCCCACAATGGAAATCATAATTGCACAGTGGCCCAAACTTCGACATGTTATTCTCAGTAATAAACCCATACATATGACTAATGTTACAATATATCAACATATACTATCCCCTGTTATAGCACATACTTGTTGGACCAGCCCTGCCACTGACAGCGGCTGGTGAGGAATATTTCTGTTTAAAGCCCTTATATAGCATCCCTTGTGGTGTATGCGGTGTTTGCCTTGTGACCTACAGCAGTACACACAAATACTACAAGCATTACTATGCTCAACAATACATCACTACAAGATAACTGTTTCCACTATATGGCTTGCATGCACTTTAAATACTACAGAAAAGGTACTAAATACACAGACATACTGACTGTTCTACATACCTTATTAGTAACCCGAGGTGTCATTAACTGTTGATTCAATCCTTTTCTGTTTATGTTTCAGTCTTCTTTGTAACGTTCTGCTGGTATATATGGATGGTTGAATGTGTGATAACCCATCCATTTCTAGTTAAATATCGGTAACATGTGGTATCCTGACCACCAATTGGTGTTCCAAAGTAGCTAATTAGATGCACATCAGCTGTGCAGCTACTCCATTAGCCGATACCATGGCAACAGTGGTGTATAACTGAGTACTCCTTTTGGGCATTGTCCGTTTGCCTTACTTTCAAGGAAGACAGCTTGGATGTGCTGTTTGTGATATATTTCAACAGCTATATGGAGACAGACAGAGATATATTAGCTTCATGACTCCCGTGGATTGTGTGTAATGGCTAAACGATTTTGTTCTACATGTGAGTACAGCTGTTATATTTCAGAACATTGCTACTTGTGCAGGGTTTGTTTGTACCTGATACTTCTGCAGATGTTTAAGTCTGGCAAGGATGTTTGGGCAGCTCAAGGCTGTATGGCAATGCATGAACTGTTATGTGGTTTACAGTGTAATCACCAGACATCCTTGATTTGGTGTACAAGTGTAGCATACTGTGCTGTTACCCAGTAATTGCTAACACAGCCCGGTGTACACACAACCCTCTGAAATTGGACTAATGCAAACAAACCCTGTAACATCAGCAGCTGTTCTATTGTATAACAGCAACTATTTCACATAGGGCCATGTTAGTGTGTCTCTGACAAGGTATGTTAAGGCTTCTGCAGATGTCGTACAGTGAGTGAATGATTTGTGATGTTATTACAGTTTGTATTGTAATTTGTTTGGGTGTGGGGGTGATGGTGGGTGTGCATAGTAGATGCAGGTGTGTAGGAACTGCTTTTATACATAATTGATATGTGCGTGAGGGTTCCTTCCCTATTTGAACACCTATCCTTTAGTGGACTAATACTATGGTAATTGCAGGCTGATTCATTAAGACACTGTTATGTGGTTCCTGTATAGCATGCAGGTGATGTTAGTCCTTGAATCCCTTCGGAAATACATCAGAATGTAATAAAGTGATGATACATGAAAGCTGTGTATTTCTGTCATAGGTATTTGCAGTCATTGTAGTTGTGTTGGTGACTGACCCTCTTTGGCTAGGGTTGCCACCTTTTCATATGGCCATAGTGGGACATTTTCGGGACACACATCAGAATTTACAGGCTGACACAAACCCATGGTCAGTACACGGGATAGAACTTTCCTTTCTTGCCTAAATATAAGCTTATTCTTGTAGCAGTTTAGTTGCTTATCCTGTTTCTTGTAACATGTAGGTATTTTATAGGTTCATAGGTTCATAGGTTCATACTAGGCTATCTGCCCTGGGGCAATTATAAGCCTAGCCCGATTCTGTATGGCTTACGCCACCCCTTGATTTGAGTATACTGTGCCCTTTTTAAGGTTTAGTTTACTGTGCCTCTGTCTAATAGTGACACGGGAGTAATCCCTGGGACAAACCTACAATCCCCCATCCACTTATCGAGATTCTTCTTGAAGAGATTCAGTGAGGTGCTCTGCCTCACATGAACTGGAATTCTATTCCAGAGCGAAGGGAGCCTCTGGGTTATGAACCTGTCCCTCCAGCAAGTTCTATTTATTTCTGTGCTGAGGTTCAAGTCCCTCGAGCATGTGGCTCTAAGGGATTTAGATTTACTGAGGTGGAGCATGTCCATTAATTCTGGATTTGACATAGCTTTGTATGTCAGGCATAGATCGCCTCGAAGTAGGCGGTATGCAACTGAGTAGAGCTGGAGATTTTTTAACCGAGCAGCATATGGCATCTGTTTGAGACCCTTGATCTTCTTGGTGAAATACTTTTGGGTCTTTCTAATTGCTGCAGGTGTCGGGTAAGGTACATCCCAAAAGGGGCATTGTATTCTATGATGGGCCTGATGAGGGATGAATAAAGGGGCACGATTACCTCTCTTGATCTAGATGTGAAACCCTTCGTGATGAGGTGGGCTATGTCGAAGGTCTTTCTAACCACTTTGGCAATGTGGTTTTCAAAGGAGAGATTGCTATCAACTTGGGTCCCCAGGTCCCTAATAACTTTCTCTGTACTTAATGGGTTTCCGCCTATGTGGTAATTTGTGGGCACATTGTTTTTGCCAAAGGGTATGACTATACATTTTTTGCCTTTAGCTTTAAACCATGGCGCTGGCACCAGTTATCTGTCTCTGTGAGACCTTTTGAAGGATGTTTGTGTCAGCTGGAGAGTTGATTATGGCGCCCAGTTTGCAGTCGCTCTGCGAACTTGGTGAGCCATAGTCCTCCCACGCTTGCCTGTACCTCAGAAAAGTATATACCGAACAAGAGTGGTCCCAGGACAGAACCCTGTGGGACGCCACTTGTGACCGTTTCGAGTCTGACATGGCTCCAGCAACTCTTACTCTGTGGGTTCTGTCTTTGAGCCAGTTTGGCACCCATCTTGTGACATAGGGTTTATATTTAAGCTGGATAGCTTATCTATGATGCCCGAGTGGGTATTGTGTCAAATGCCTTTGCAAGGTCCAGATAGGCTGTGTGGACTACCTTCCCTTCATCTATGGCTTTGGTGACTGTTTCAAAGAAGTCAACCAGGTTCAAAAGGCAGGATCTGCCCTTGACAAAGCCAAACTGGGTAGGATCTAGTGTCTGTAGGTCCCCAATGTCTTTGTTTATGAGCTCCATGATGATCCTCCCCATAGCCTTGCAGACTAAGCTAGTCAGGCTTATGGGGCGATACTTTCCAAGGTCCGTAGAGGCTCCACATTTGTGGAGTGGGACCACTGTTGCTGTACGCCATTCTGTGGGCACATGTCCTGTAGTGAGGCTGAGATTGTATAGCTGTTTTATTTGAGGGATTAGTTCCTCTTGGAGTTCATGTAGGACGCAACCTGGGATGCCATCTGGTCCCATGGAAGCAGTGTTTTTTGCTTTGGAGAGGGCAGCCTTCACCTGAGCATCTGAGATGTTTGGAAGGCAGCCCTCTGTCGAGATAGATACTTGCTCTTTTGGGGGGGGGGGGAGTTTGCACTGAACCTGTCTGCCAGGATATTGGCGATGTCTGTGGGTTCAGTGTATTTTTTGTCATTTAGAATCAACTCAGAACAAGTCTGGGAGTTGCATCCCAGGTTTCTAACATAACTGAAAAAAGCCTTATGATTGTCTTTGGTGTCCTGTGCAATTTTTCTCTCGAAGCTGACCTTGGAGGATTTTATGAGGGATCGTAATTTTTTGCTAATACTGATCAGAGATGCCTTCCCTATTAGGGATTTTGCTCTATCATGTAGTAGCTTCCTCCTTCTGTTGTACAGTTTATTTATGGCAGGGGTCCACCAGACTGGACGCCTGCCTTTGGATGATTGGGTCTTGGTTTTGTTTGGGATAGCATGATCCATGCATTTCTGGAGATGTCCATAGAATGCATTTATATAGGATTCTGCACTTTGGGCCGTAGTTTCCACTGGCCCTGGGGCCTTGAAGGATTCCACTTCGGTTTTGAGAAGTGAGAAGTTCACTTTTGAGAAGTTTTTCACTGTGGTTTTCTGGGCTGGGGGTGGGGTCGGGATGTGGACATCCAGTGAAATTAATTTATGGTCTGATCTTACCAATGAGGGATATACTTCTGGTGTGGAGCATAGAGTCCCCATGTTGGTAATGATCAGGTCTAGTATGTTGTCCCCTCTTGTGGGAGTGGTGACTAGTTGTTCCATAGCATTTGAGTTTATAATTTCCAGGAATCTTTGGGCTAAGGTGCTGGGGCTTGAGTAGTGCTCCCAGTCAATGTTTGAGTAGTTGAAGTCGCCCAATATAATGGTGTTCGGAGAGATCTTCATGTTCTCCAATGTTTTCAGGAAAGCGCAGGGATTCCTGACTTTGAGAGGGTGGTCTGTAGGATGCTATAAACTGAAAAGCAGTCTTGCCCACTGTTAGTTGCACATGGATGGTCTCTGATACTTCGTGCAATGCCACTAACCTGGAGGTGTGGATATGCTTGATAAATATGGAAACTCCCCCTCCTTTTGTGGTTCGGTCTGGGTTTTGGGGCCGAAAAGCATGATATGAGGTATAGCTTGGTAGTGCTAGGGTGCTCTCTGGAGCCTTGAACCAGGTTTCTGTCACTGCACAGATATCGATGTTCTCCATACTGAGGAGAGCTTCGAGTGCATGCATCTTGAGGTTAAGACTTCTGGCGTTTAGCAGCATTACCCTTAGTTTCTTGTGGAATGTACAGAAAGAACTATTGTATGCAACTATTACATTACATATGGTACATAATTATGTCCTACAATCCCAGGACATTTGCCACGTTTAATATATTTGGTCAGGACACAACCTCTCAAAGGAGACTATCCCTCGCAAAGTGGGACAGGTGGTAACACTATCATTGGCTCATGTCCATAGCACATATTTGTAATACTGTATAGGCATATACTCTCCATAGCCTTTGTTCATAAAGGTTGGTAGTGGCGGAATGTGTGATTGCTATAGTCAATGTTATGCACATATATGAACACTTCAACCACTGTATACGGGATACCTATGGAATCCTGAAACCACACAGTTCCGACGCACACAGTACCGGGCCCAGACTCCCATACCCCACATTACCGACAGTGACAGTAACTCGCGAAAGTAACACAAACATGGGACACACACACGCACACACAGACACACTGCTACCCACCACATCCAAACTAACCATCCTACACTACGTATGACCAGGTGGCCAAGCCCCCCTACACCCCCCATGTAGGTGTCTGCACCCCCCACACCCCCCACTTTAATATTCTACCTCCTAGATCGCACAGACAAAGCTAACCCACACCCACACATTACAGTCCCCCAAGAACACAAACCATACCCAGAACACAAACTTACACGCACTACAGCCCTAGGAAACACACTTACACACAGTAACCTACCTGAACTGCAACACCAGAAGCACTGATTAACTGTCCCTTAACATCGTGAGTTTACACATTGCGCATCTGGTGTTTCGGTACTGTGTTCTTTCGGACCTTAATCTTCGGGATTATGCGTGTCGGTATGTGGTAGGTATCCCATTTATATGTACCTCCATGGTTATGTAGATGTTGTTAACCTATCTATATATCTACATATATATGTATATCCCCATATATCGACATATCTCTCTCTCTCTATATATATATATATATATATATGATTTTATATATATATATATATATATATATATATATATATATATATATATATATATATAAAACATACACCTTTCATTGGGTACATGCCGGTTTGTCCTATTTCAACACATTCCTACCTTTTGTGTTTTATCCTGTCAGTATACATGACTGCCATTGGTACATCTCAGGTAGCTTAGTAGTATGTTATTGTGAAGATTGTGTACATGGTTGTGTGTTCTAATCCTGGCAGTGATATCTTACCTCTCAGAGCAGGCACTGGTAGTGCAAGGGTGATTAACGCACATTTCAGTGGTTGTGTGTTCCACATGTTTATTATTCTGTGGAGAACTACCTATATATGCAAGCTGTGTTTAAGGTATGCTATGTAACATGTAAACATCTGAGAAGATTCCTGTCAGGGATACTCCCCATTACTTGGTACTACATCCCTGATTACATTATACAAAATCCCTCACTAACCCTCCAGGGAATCCTTGCAGAGTGGGTGGGGAACAGTGGATACACCCCAGGGATCCCACAATTGGCTCTGCTCCACAGAGGGACAGTTAGTTAATCGATGGGGTGGCGACAGCAGGCACGTTTTGCCTATGCTTATGAGTGCCCTCGGCAGTTGGGCATGTACCTACCTATGTATCTATGAACCTCTACATACAGTATGGACACATGCTGATAGCTTAATTTACTGTTCAGGTATTGACTTACCTTGTGCCAATGGCAGTTGTGTGTACAATAGTTGAGGGCTACCTATGTAGGATGCATACAGTAGACCACCTATACATGACAATTTACAGGTGGTCGTGTGTGTGCCATCCATGTTTGCTGTGTGTGCAGGTGGAGAAGGGTGTCAATCCATGAGTGCCTACACTGTCAATGTGTGTGCTATACGTTCCCTCTTTGCCAAGGCATGGGCATACTGGGCACGCCTCCGTCTGCCTACTGGGGCTAGCACAGGATGTTCATGGTCTGAGTCCCTCTGTGCCTGTGGGTCTCTTGGCAATGGTGGTGGGCTGTGAGGGTCTTCACCATTCTGTCCCTGCTGCAGCTGTTTCCGCAGGATCATATTGTGTAGCATGGCACATACTATGAAGATGTGGGCACACGTGCCTGGAGAGTACTGCAAGGCTCCACCAGATATGTCCAAGCAACAGAACCGTGATTTCAGCATCCCAAACATGCGCTCTATGATGATTCTGGTTTCTGCGTTTGCCTCATTATGGCTTTCTTGCATGGCTGTGTGTGCATTTCCGATGGGAGTCATCATCCACGGTTCCAGTGCATAGCCTGCATCCCCCACCAGGTGGCCATATGGGATGTCCCCCCTGGCAAATACCTGATACAGCTGTGAGGCATGCCAGATGTGGGAGTCGTGATAGCTTCCAGGGCTGCCAGCACACACATCCATGATAATGCCCTGGGCATTGCACACAACCTGGCAGTTTATGGAGAGGTATCCCTTGTGGTTTATGTAGTGCCTACCCTGCTCACTGGGTAGTGACTTGATGTGTATGTGCATGCAGTCTATTGCACCCAGTACCTCCGGGTAGTCTGCCACATAGTGGAAGAGACGCATATTGCTGGCCAACTCCTCCTGCGTTCAGAGGAAGTATATGTGCTCATTGGCATGTGGTAACATGGCATCCAGAAACTGGTGGAGTACCCTGGATGCTGATGCCTGTGAGATCCCCATGATATCCCCAGTTGGCCTTTGCAAGGTATCTGTGGCTAGTATTCTCAAGCTTACACATACTTTCGTGTCCAGTGGGATGGGTTCCCCTCTGTTATTTCTGGCTCTGAGGCGTGGCCGGCACAGCTCAACAAGTTGCTGTATGATGTCCCTGTCCAACCTGTAATGCTCTACTATCTCCAGATCATGTAGCTCCTGGTAGGTTACCCTAGGTCTGAACACTCTTCTCCTCCTCCAGTGCCTGAGATGGTTGTTAGCATCACCCTCCACACCACCATCAGTCTCCAACACATGCTGGTGAATCAAAGCTATGGCGGCCCCTAACATGTACATATTAAAAGTTCCCATTCTGTATACACCAATGGTGCAGAGTGCCTGGAAGATGCTGGTGTAATTGGGTGTGTTTGTGCTATTCCAGATGCAGGGTATTGTAATTATTGGTTTTACAGCAGGTACTGCTAATGTGGGGCCTTTGGTGTTGTCTTATGCTTATCTGCCGTGATTCATCTATTGCCCTTTACTTCAATTTTCAACCCAATTCCCCTCCCATTGTCAGGCATGCATCCAGCTGCTAGCTTTCTTGTTTTGTACTTTCACAACCCAGGACTGTGTTGGGAAATGTGTTAGGTAGCTGATCTACTGCAGGTTTGTTTTGTTCTGCTGTGACAGTTCTCTTTGCTTTGCAGTACGGAACCTCCCCTTTCATGTTCTGCAGGTAGCTGCTAACAGCCTTGTTAGCTGTTGTCTATGGCCCACTGTGAGTTCCTAGGTGTTAATTACTCATTTGTTCTCCAATTACCATGCTGCAGCATTTCCTTATTGTCTTCCTGTATTCTTCCTATTTCAGTTATGGTGCGTGCTGCGCACAGCCGTTTACTGGGTTTCGTGCACGTTTTCATCCACGTTCACATGAACTTTTGGTTAACTTGTGTGCTCTCAGCTAAGCAAAGCTATGGCTACTTCCACACCCCTATCCTGCGGCTTTGCTTAGCAACAGGCAACCTGGATTAGCAATGATCCAATGTGCTTAGAGCTACGGTGGCGCACTCCTCTCTTGATGTCATGTTTACCTCCAGGCCACTCCTCAGTGTTGTACCGCTATGCCGTGTGGTACATCCTTATGCCAATGGGGCATTTGCGATTCAGTATTACTTGACTCATTTGCATGGCATTGATTACTAATTCCTAGTTACCGCACAGAACACTGTCACAAACCCCTAGCAACCCTTGCGCCATGGTTGTGGTGCAGCATGCGTGCCATTGACTGTTATGGGGATATCATGAATTGTGTTACATTGCAGTTTTATGACATATAAATATATTTTCCTTGTGATCCTGTATGCGCACAGATGCACGGCGGTTTTACTTTGCGTTAGTGTGGCCATGACATTAAATGTTATTTTTTATATGTTGTGCATGTTTTTTTAAGCCATTGGCTATATATTTAGCCATTGGCATATATTAACATTATAATATGTAAGTTTGGTCTGCTTTCATGGCTCCGATTTTATGTTTGACAAAATGTAAACCTTTTTTTTGGTTTACATTTCTTCATGCTTATTCTATGCCTGCGTCACTTCATGAATCGCTATATACCTTCATTTGCATGCTACACTGCTGCGCATGGGGTAATTAGCATACATGTGCCGGGAGCTGTGCAGCTCTGGCGTACGCTGGTAGTGCACGTGGAAACTGCTCGTACCTGAATCACTCGGTGGCCATATTCGGTGCTAGATCACCAACACTATTCCGACACCTGGCGCAAGCTTCATGAATCTCGGGGTGCATTTATGCATTATATACCTTTTGGATGCAATACTATACTGAAAGCACTTTAGGCATTCAGTTACTATCCTTTAAAAATACTTGCAGTTACATATAGTAATGAAATCACTTCAAGACAAAATATTGCAAACAGTTGATCTCCTCATTTAGAGAACAATAAGACCATTGCTGTTTACCTGTATTTTACCTTTTTACTTTAATATTTCTGATGTGACTAGTAATATTCTGCAAGACATTTAATTTACTGTTACATTTGCTTAGTATATGCTTGTTTAAATATTTATTAATATCTGAATGTTCATACTGTGCAAATATTTTTAATGCAAGTTATAAACAGTAGGGCTGCATCTTCCTTCAAGTTGTTAAACAATTATATCTGTGCACATTTTGTCAGTTTGGGGGAGGGGTGTTGTCTGGAAACTTTATATACAGTTTCATTCTAGGTTATTCATTAAACAGTTATGGTTTGCATACCTGAGTTGCCCTTTAATGTAACTAAGAATTTTTTTCAGACAAAAGCTGTATGCACATAGAAAAAAACAACTGAAGGAAGTTTTTACCATGAATATGGTATTGGGTTGGATGGTGAGTGTTTCCACAAAGTTTAAATACATGTTATGTGTTTCCTGGGTCATTGAGGGGGGTGTATATCTTGCAAGGAAGTGGTACTGGATTTTGCCTATGGTGATTTGAACATGGAGTAGCTCAAGTGCATTGTCCTGTTTGATCAGCATTGAGATATTTTTATTTGTGATGTAAACTGAGACACCTTCACTTTTAGTCCCTGTCTGTGTAGTAGCCGGTCTAAGTGTGTGGAAGGCATTATAACATTGCACTGCAGCTTTAAACCATGTCTCAGTGACTGCACAGATGTCAACATTCTTTAGGGTGAAGAGAGCTTCTAGAGAGGGGAGTTTTTGTTAAAACTTCTAGCATTGAGCAGAAATACCTTTAAAAAAAATTCTTGGTTTTGATTTGCTATGAAGGAAGTGCTTTCAATTTGGCATTGCCTAAAAAAGGGACTATGGTGAAAGACAATGTTTTAGCTACTATTTGAAAGCCTAGAGGGGAGAGGTGCAGACCATCCCTGGCAAAGTAGCATGGTCTGTTGACCATCTCCTTCCATGCTGACAAATATTGCACCCCCCCCTTAGAATGACACCAGAAACTAAGCATAGTATTAGTCATTCATCTTTTGTTCATATTGTGACATCATCTTTGGAGAAGGTAAATTGCTGCTCAGTCCTAGACTCATACCAGCCTGGGACACATATTCCAAGAGCTCCATGATGTCTCTCTTCATATAGTCTAAGGAGGTACTTCTTAGGTCATTTACACCCACATGGACTACGACTGAGTCACACTGGTACTTGTGATCCAATGACCTGAGTGTGTGCATAATGTGGCAGATCCTAGCCCCTAGCAAGCAACTGACTGTGACTTTCTCCTTTCTCAGCCTGGCAAGAGGGACATCAGTGTGTCTCACGAAGAGTCTCCAATGACCAGAATGTTGGATTGTGTGGTGGTTTGCCTTATGAGTTTAGAAGTAGAGGCTCCATGAGATGAGGCTGTATGTGTTGATGTGAGTGTTGTTTTGAAAGAGTGCATTCAGGCTGCTGAGGGTATTTGTTATGTGTACTTCATCTAGGAGGTCTTTGGGGATTAGGAAGGTTACATTTAAGTACCTCAGCAAATGTGGGTATATGTGTCCACTTTGAATTGTGTGTGATGGGTGCAACATGTGTACTACTGACGACCTTATTGACATTAGGAGTATTTTTATGTGAGAACTTTGCCTCCAGTGACATTGTGTAAACACATCTCTCATATACCATATCAGTTTGTTTCAGAATGAACTGGTTGTCAGTAAACATGACGCAATTTCTGCATTGCCTCAGGAAGTCTATATCCACCAAGCTGGTAATGGAGATAGAGAGAAAATTCATTTCCTTGGCAACAGACCCTTTTTTATTATTTAGACAGTTGAAGCGAGAATATAAAGTAATGTCAGGAGTATCTGGTTTGCAACTTTGGAGGCAGTGCTTGTCATTGCAAAGTAGTTGTCCTGTGTGCAACTAGATATTGGTGAAATGTCAATACTGTTTTACAGGAAAAATGTCACTCAATGTGTCTGTGTCTATACAGAGTACTGCTAAACACCTGACGGGGAACTAATAGGTAGACCCTGAAAATTTAAGGCTAAAGTATTTAGGCAGATATTCTAAAGTTAGAAACAAATCAAGCAGTACTTACTGAAGACAACGAATTAGCTTGTCAAGAATGACGAACGAGGGTTCACATTAACCCAAAGCTGCATTCATGAGTTACCAAGCTCTAAGTACATGCATAAGTTGCTGTACACATTTGCATGTTTCCGTGGTTCATAGAAATGAACATAAAAGGGCTAAATTTGCATACAAACGTGAATGACCCCAAACTTATGTGAATAAGTTTAACACCGCCATATTAATTTGTGACTACTCAAGTTAGGTGGCAAATGATTTGGGAAATCACAGACTTTTAAAGTATGAAAAAAATAATAGAAATACTGAAAACGAATATGAAACAGTTCAAAATAATGTAAGATTATAGAGATCACGTCAAGAAAGGTTTCCTTTACTGATATGATGGGCATATCACAATGGTTTTATCATACCTCTTAACTGTCCTGATTTTCACAGAATATCCAGAGTTTTGCCTTATATTTTTGGCTTATTCCTCATAAAATTTGTGGTTTTCTGTCAAATCGCTGAGGATTGAAATAAGTAAATGTCATACATTTGATTTTCGGACCTCATTTCCTTCAGAAAATGCATGCTAAATCAAATGCTGTTATTCTAGCAACTTTCTAAATCTATAAGAGCAATATTTAAAATCTGCCCCCTACTTTTGGGCCTTTGGCCAGATTTCTTGTGCTAAGAGGTTGAGAGTTGTGCTTTTATTGAATACTGTAATGCTGTCACTTGTACATGGAAGTTCATTACAGCAGCATTGGAAATGATTAGTTGTCACTGAGACTCTCAGTGTGCATAGTGTTTTCTGCTTTACTTCTATAATGATTACAAATATTTGGATTTAATTTAAAACTTTTATTTAAAATGTTATAGCACAAACACTGATAGACATTTGCTAAACAAAGCAAGACAGTCTCACAATGAAAACAGATGTAGCGTTAAAACTTCTCTGCCCCTGAAACTCACATTCATTGAAACGGCATTGAAACCCACATTCAAAGAAAATGCATCTGGCCAGTGGTGGATAAAGATTAATTTTGGGCTGTTTTCAAATCATAGGCCCCTTGCACACATTTTTATGACAGTGCAAACATGCATGAGTTCTTTGATTCATCCACAGCACCATTTGTTAGATTGTGTTTTATATTTGCACTTTTGAACATTTTTCCAGTAAGCAATGAAACAAAATGTATGAACTAATAATAATGACAAAATTGCCAAATTCAGAACATTTCAACCATAAAAGGCCACTCAAATGTCTGTCACTACAATCAGCCAATATCAGTCAATAGGCACAATCTCTGCAGAAGTAAAAGTCATCAGAATAATTCCACATTAAAGTGATCTGTAACTAATGAAAGGGTTGCTGCTAGCAAACAACTTTATATTTCAGTGTTTCAACTACAAATTCAGTGCCTGTTGCCCCTGCAGAATAAATTGCCTATGTTATATTGAAAAAAAGGTAAGCAGGTAATATTGCAACAGGGAATAGATGACAAACTGATAACAGGTTCATAGTTACTACGCATCTCATGCAAAGGGGGTCATACTCAGGGCTCTACTACCCAACCCCCCTTAAAGTACAACACAGTATCAGCAATCCATCTACATGCTGTGGGAGTATAACCCACAGCCTTCTGCATCAAATGCAAATATGCTATCTGTTGTGCTACTAGCAAAACTTTTCAGCTTTATAGTACAATAGTGATACCACTGACCAAACAAAACAGTTGCACATTGTAAATAGACTTAGCATGAGCAGCAGGGCATTTCTCTTCTCTTCCTTGAAGCTCACAATTCCTTGAAAATGCACCTGAAACTCAATTCCTTGAAAAATGCACCTGAAAGAATTCATTGAAAATACACCTGAAACAATTCAATTTAAAATGCACTGAAAATACATCTGAAAATCAGTTCCTTGAAAATGCATGTGAAATTCAATTCCTTGAAAATTCACCTAAAAACTTAGCAGCTTGGTAGTTGGGGTAGAGGATTTAGGCTCCCCTTTGCTATAACTAAGGTACAGGGTTTGAGCCTGACTAAATTATTAACTGCCTGCTACCCCTAACTAAGGCACTACACACACACACTGTTGAAGCAGGAAACTACTACCTTGTACTTGTCTATGTCTTCTATTCAAAGTCCGTGTGTGCAGAACAGAAGATGTAAACAAACAACAGGCCTGTGTGATGCATGCACAGATGTTTTGACTGGATGCAGAGTGTGTTCTTAAAGAAGAATTCCCTTAAAAACACACATAGTGTTTTTTTTTAGTTAAATAAACATGACAGTTCCTGGCCAGCAGCCCCCTCCCAACCAGTGGTACCTAGGCAACTGCCGTGGTTGCCTAGTGCTGGATCTGTCTCTGCACTAGAGGAAAACCCATGCACTTGTACACCAGTATCTCCAAACCCAGATGAACACTTTCAGGATAATGGCAGAAATCCAGAGGTAACAGTGACACCTTTACAAATGGGCTCCAAGCACAGGAATTTGTCACAGCTACCCCAAGAAACACAAAGTATTGGCTGCTCAGCTGTGACATTGTTTGGGGCTCAGAGCACTGCCACAGAGAATCAGTTGGAAATCAAATGGCACAGAGTAGGGACAATGCCACAATCACTCTGATGGGAAGTATGGTGGCACTCCAAAGAGAAAAAAAGATTCTGTCTCGAGTTAACCAGTCCTCCACTTTAAAACAAATCACAAAAACAGCAAACGAAGCAGACTGAAACATGGCCTCACTATGCAGGTTAAAAATGCACAATATAAAAAGAAAGAAAAATGCATGTAGAACAAGGTAAATACTTTCACATCTACAAACAGATGCTTCATCAGACCATTGAGTAACTGCTACACAGAACTGATTTAAACATACAGTTAATCTGTATAGCCTATCAAACATTATCCATGCAAACTCCTAGAACCCAAATGAGGCTTTAAAGAGACACACTCATTAAGACCATGGCCTTTATCAGACTGCAAGGTAATGATTTAATGAATTTCTACCTGATCAGTCTTATTCCTGACATCATCCAAATGTCTAGTAAAAGTCATTAAATGCATGACCTGAAAGGCAAAAACATGATCCATACTAGTGTTGCTAATATGCTTAGCCAGTGCATTTGTAGTTACACCCCTACGGTTCTCACTGATATGTTCATGTATTCTTTCTCTAAGAGAGTGGTTGCATGGTGGTACACCAAGCATCTGTGGCCATCTCTATTCGTACACTAGATAGAACTTAAGTAAAAGTCAGTGACACCACCATACTTGGAAAATGAGTTTAGCCCATTCACAGATGATCCACTGGAAAATAAATTCTGTACCAGAACAGGAATATGATTTAGAAGTGTTTTTTCTGCAGTGTTGAGGGAAAAATAAACAGGTAGATGTGCTCACAGAGCCTTCTGTGTTTGAATTTATTTCAGCACAAGCTGGCTTGATTCTCTTGTCAAACATTTCTTTATAAAGTACTTCAGTTCCAATAGCTGGGCTTGCAGCAAAACAGGAGTAGGTTTGTCTCGCCTAAGACCTAAGTAATCAGCATACTATTTCAGTCACACAGTCCTGCTGAATGCCAAGCCATCAGAATATGATATGCATGACAGACTAAAAGCAGAGAACAGTCTGTCCATTTATGGGATCCCTGCCAGTTTGCTTGCAAATATAGAAAAATCTAAATCTGTCTGTCAGGCATATTCATATGGCACAGTGGCCATTTATTCTCCTTCGTGATGGACCACACATGTTGACTGTCGCTGTCTGTTGCAGCCTTAACTATCAAGCAAACTTATAATTTCTACCTGCTGTAGTCTGGTGTCTGTAATATCTGTTTAACTGCATGTTTTTCATCACAGTATTCATATCCAGACAAGCTAGGATATCTAAACCTATTTCTTTCTAAACAATAACAAACTTGACGGTTTTGTATTTAAGATTGTCTCTTACATATATATTAAATGCCTTGCTCAACATTTTCTAAGCTGTCTTGACCCAGAATCCCTAGTTATGTTTAATAACTTTTTAGTGCAAAGAAACCAAACAAATAGATAATTAATTAGTGAATACCTTGTCTAAGGTAGAAACTCTCACCTTCCAGTCCCTGAAAATGTGGGTGCTCTATGTCTTAAAAAGTCATTGCTGATTGGAAGTTCTGAGATCTAATGTTTTCTTAAAACGTTATAAAAAAAGCATCAATTGTTCAGAGCAAATGTTGCCTCACCAAGAATTTGACTGCAGAAGTAACAATTTGGTCATGGAAGTAACATGATTACATGCAACATTCCGAAATGTGTTTTCAAACTCTTGATAGCAGGTCATGGTATTATTACCAGTTAGGATAGGAAATGGTACATATGAAGACATTTTACATATATGAAACACTGAAATTTACCTCCAGTGGTGACATTTATTTGGTAACAGAATCTGCTATGCGAAAATTAAGCACACTCTCAAACTGTTTATTTCCAGCAGCTGTAGGGAACTTGTTCTTATTTTTTGTTTTTTGCTGTGTTTTTGCTTTTGCTGATCCTTCATGAAGTAAAGTGTTGACATTTTTATAAGTTTAGGCTGGAATGTAACTGTACAGTGGAGCTTCTGAAGTACTAAAATCAGTCCAACATAAATAAATGGTTATATTGTTACCTTCGCGGGAACTTATAATGAAAATATTTGTCAAATAGAATACAGCCTCATTGCATTGCAGTTTTCAGTGGTTTCACTCCAAAACATCAGTACCTCTTTTTTTTTTTTTTTTTTTGTAAATGCAGGCATGAAATGGTTTATGAATCATTGAAGGTGATATATTAAAGCAAACCTAAAATTTCATTTGGGGATGGAGATACATATATTTCAGGAATGGGTTTGAAAGCAATGATAGCTATCTACTTCATAAAAAAGGTTGAAAACTAAATTAGGCGCTGCATTTTCTATGGACAAATACAAATTTAGGAAGAGAAGTCTTCTGGTTTACTTATTTAATCCTACTGTAGCTTTGCACTTCTCATTTGTCATCCCTACCCTGTGCCACCTATCTCACATCCTGTTGAATGCTTCAGCTGATATGCTCATCATCAGTCAGTCTGGGAAGCCATTCTATTTGTTCACCACTCTTACAGTGAGGTAAGATTTCTTCATGACTAAACTGACTGCTTCTTTTGTTTGGAGGTTGTGTCCCTCTTTATCCCCTTGTCCTTTTCTTTTTAACATTATTCCTTTATGAGTCCCATAATTACTACTGTGTGTCCATTTCATGGCCATATTTTCTTTCTTTCCTTTAGATGGAACATCTCCAGCCTTTCCTGTCTTTCTTTACATACCCTTCTATCCGTCCTGTTCACCATGCTGTTACCCTTCCTCTGCAGCCTCTCTAACAGTCTCACTAGTATATTCAAACTACCACACATGCTCTTATGTATGTGGATGCATGTTGTCATACACACCTGTAAAACCTGCCAAAGCAAGCAAAGTTTAAGGTACTCCTTCATAGGTTCATAGGTGTTTACTAGGCTAATGGCCCTGGAGCCTTTACAAGACTAGCCCATAGAATTACCCTGGCATTGTGCCACCTGAATTTAGTTCCCAGTGCGTCTGTCGAATAGAGCCACTGGAGTGATCCCTGGGGTAAATTTTCTATTTCCTATCCACTCATAAAGATTTCTTTTGAAGAGGTCCGGTGAGGTGCTCTGTTTGACATGTATGGGAAGTCTATTCCATAGCATGGGCAGTCTCTGGGTTATGAACCTGTCCCTCCAGCATGTTCTGTTGATTGTGGTAATGAGTTTGAGGTCTCTGGAAGGTGTGGTGTGGAGGGATTGGGATTTCTTTAGATGTAGCATTTCTAACAGAGCTGGGTCAGACATGTCTTTGTAGGTCAAGCAGAGATCGCCTCTAAGTAGGTGATATGAGACAGAGAGTAGTTGGAGTTTTTTGAGTCTTTCCATATAGGATAAGTGTTTAAGGCCTGGGATCACTTTGTGAGGTACTTTTGTGGCCTCTCTGGTTGTTGCAGGTGTCTAGTGCCAAATGGGGCATTGTATTCGATGACTGGCCTAATGAGAGAAGAGTAGAGGGAGACAGTGACCTATTTCTTCCTGGATGCAAAACCCTTAGTAATGATATGTGCCACATAGAAGGAGTTTCTGACCACAGTGGCAATGTGGTGGTCAAAGGAGAGGTTGCTGTTAACCTGTGTTCCCAGATCTCTTATAACGCCTTCTGTGTTTAGTGGACTACCATCAATGTGGTAATTCATGGGAACCAGGTATTTCCCAAAGGGGATGATGACACATTTTTTGGCATTGAGCTTAAGGCCATGGTTCTGACACCAGTCATTGGGTCTCAGTGAGGCATTTCTGTAGGATGTTAACATCACTTGGGGAGTTAATAATAGCTCCCAATTTAAAATTGTCTCGAAATATATGTCAGCCAGAGTCCCTTTGTGTAGGCCTAGACTTCAGAGAAGTAGATACCAAACAGGAGAGGACCCAGGACCGAACCCTGTGGGACTCCACTCATGACTGGTCAGCAGTCTGACTTGGAGTCAGCTACTTTCAAACTGTGGGTTCTATCTGTGAGCCAGTTTGCAACTCATCTAGTGATATAGGGGTTGATGCCTAGCTTAGTGAGTTTTGCTATAATTTCTGACTGAGGAATGGTATCAAAGGCCTTGGCCAGGTCAAGGCAGGCTGTATGAACCAGCTTGCCTTCATCCACAGCTCTGGTGACTGACTCAAAGAAGTTGATCAAGTTGAGCAGGCATGCTCTACTCTTCACAAAACCAAACTGTGTGGGATCCAGAGATTGAAGATTCCCTATATCCTTGTTTATTAGGTTCATGATGATGCATTCCATAGATTTGTGTATCAGACTCATCAGGCTAATGGGGCGATAGCTACCAGGGTCTGTAATCGCTCCTCCTTTGTGGAGATGGATGACTCTAGCAGTGCGCCATTTGGTAGGGACAAAGCCTGAGATGAGGCTGTGATTGAACAGGGCACACAGGTGAGGTGCCAGTTCACTCTGTAGTTCATTTAGAACACAGCCAGGGATATTGTCAGGTCCCATAGAAGCTGTATTCTTGGCCTTGGATAGTGCTGTTTTAACCTGTGCAGCAGTAATACTGGATGCCTGACAATCTACTGGTATTGTGATTGGTCCTTTGGGGGGAGAGGGAGCAAAGTTGGCACTGAATCTGTCGGCCAGTATATTGGCAATATCTGTTGGCTCAGTATAGGAGGTACCATTGTGTAGTAATTCAGAGCAAATCTGTGTATTGCCATGGAGATTCTTTACATAAGTATGGAAGGCCTTGTGGATGTCTATATTATCTGCTGCAATTCTGTTTTCATAGCTAGCTTTAGAGGATTTGATGAGGGCTCACAACTTTTTGTTGAGGCTCATAAGGGAGTTTTTCCAGTCTTTGGACTTCACCTTATTCTGCATTAGATTGTGGTCGGATCTAATCAGGGATGAGTTGACTACTGGTGCATAGCAATGGTTGCCCATGTTAGTAATGACCAGGTCAAGGATGTTGCTACCTCTAGTGGTGGTGGGGTTAAAAATAAGCTGGTTCAGGGCATTGGAATTAATGAATTCCAGGAAATGTTGGGCAAGTGTATTGGTACATGAATAATTTTCCCAGTTAATGGAGGGGTAGTTGAAGTAGCCTCGTATAAAACTATTAGGTTGGACTCCAATATTTTCCAGGGTGCTTAGGAACATGAAGTGTGAGTCTTGGGACATGGTTGGGGACCTATAGCAGGCTACAACCTGAATCGCTGTCTTACCCAATGTTAGCTGCACCTGAATTATCTCTGATGTGTTATGTTGGGCTACCTATCTGGAGGTGTGTGCATCCTTTATGAATATGGAAACATCACTTCCTTTGGAGCTTCATTCCATGTTCTGAGGCTGAAAGGTGTGGAATGAGTTATAGCCTGGCAGTGCAGGGGTGCTTTTTGCTGCCTTGAACCAGGTCTCTCTTACAGCACAAATGTCAATATTCTTCATTTTAAGGAGTGCTTCAAGTGAGTGCATTTTGAGATTTAGACTTCTAGCATTGAGCAGCATGACCCTCAGATTGCATTTGTTTGTAGCTGTTACAGTGGTAATTTGGCCCTTGGAACACTGCCTAACAAAAGCACTATAGGGGTGGCAAGAGCCTTGGTCAGTATCCGGAAGCCTAGGGGTGACAGATGCAGGCCATCTCTGGCAAAGCATCAAGGTCTGTCAATCATGTCATCCTAGGCAGACAGATACTGGATCCACTTAGAATGACACCAAAAACTTAGCCAATTGTTGAACTCAATCATTTTCTGCTTATACTGTGGTATCATTCTGGGTGATGGTAGGATGCTGCTCAGGGCTAGGGTCATACCCAGCTGTGCTACATAATCCAAGAGCTCCTCCATGTCTCTTTTCATGTCGTCCAGGGAGGTACTTCTCAAGTCATTCACACCCACATGTACAATGACAGTCATATTTGTACCTGTTGTTGAGGGACCTGAATGCATGCATTATGTGGTGGATCCTGGCACCTGAAAGGCAGCTGACTGTTACTTTCTCCTTATTCAACCTAGTGAGTGGGACATCAGTGTGTCTCAGCATTGAGTCACCTATGACTAGTGTGTTGGGCATGCTGGTTTGCCTTAGGGGCTTTGTTTGAGTGACACACTGTTTAGGAGAGTTATGTGTCTCGTGATTAGTGTTGTATTGTGGTGGTCGAGTGCATTTCTGCCTTGGAGGTCTCTGACTGTTTGGGTAGATTTTTATTGAGAGCCTCTGCGAAGGTGGGTGTGTGGTTTGTGTTTTTATGTGAGGGCAGTGCTGGTGTGTGTTCTGGCTCCTTTGTATTTTTTATGTTGCTTATATTGCAAATGACATTTATCAAATGCTGCAAACTGGCAATGAGCTTAACATGTGTATAAATGAGGCAGCACACTTTGCTTCTGCATATAGGTAGAATGTCTGACAAAAATGTCAATAAAATAATAATAAAAAATATTGCAGCAGGCAAAATGAAAATATTGTGCTGACATGAATTTCGGCTATGGATGTACGAGTGTTGCTTGAACAACACATTAAGACCATTAACTGTTAAAAAATGTTTCTGTATAAAGCAAAAATGCTAAGTGGCAATTATATTGGAAAGTTAGTTGCTCAAACTGATATTTTTCTACACAAACAATTTTAAGGCAGCATCAGTCATTTTTTTTATAAAGGGATTTAATTACCTAAACTATATGCAGGAGCAAAGTGTGCTGTCTCATTTATACACATTTAATAGTTTATGTAACACAACACAAGATGATGCTTCCTATGAGAAGACACTATTTGTTGATTATGTATTCTGTGATTTATGCAAAAACAATTCCATACAAGGGATTTTCTTATAATAACAGGCTATTTACTTGTTATATAGGGACATATTTTACATGGAATAATTTGATATGCTAGTGTTATCTAAACATAAATATTGGAGCTATTCAGATGCAATTTTTCCAGAGTGACTTTTGATAGAATGATGATTTATACATAGTGATGATTTCAGGATACAATATATTTTATGGGATGTTTTTATAACACAACCACATATTTTACAGATATAATCATGACTGTAAAACAAAGTGCTAGAAGAGATGGCAGACACAAAAATGGCAAGCAGTATGGAAAAGCTTAATGCTTTTGATTTTGTTTTAGAGACTTGCTCAGCTTTTACTGAAAGAGTATAACTCTCTGTAAAATAAAAACCACTAAAATTTAAAAAGTAGTTTCGTTACTGCCTGCAGTGATAAATGCTAAAATGTACAGTCTACTATATGCTTTTATAGTACTTGTTATAGCCTGATCCTGCAATATCAAGGACACATGATTAACCAGAAAAAATGCATATCATCAGCTTATAGCTTCTGCCATTATGAAGTGGTTTGTGGGATATCACACACGCGCGCAACTATAAACAACACAAACAATGGCACACAAGGTCACAGACTTTTGGCTGAACCATGTATGTGGACCAGTAAGGATGCCATCCAAGAACAAAGAGCCCTTCTGTCTTAAGAGTACCTCATTTGAATGTTCCCTACAACAAATAAAAGTAAGTAGCAATTGACAGATGTTTAAAAGTGGCAGTGAACTACACTTAACACCTTGTGGCTACTATACCATATACAGCTCTTTTTACTATATGGCCTCATTTCCTTATTTATGGGGATTTTTAACTCATCAGCAAGTTTCTGACCCTTCTTTGAATGGCTACGCTCTTAATGCAGCTAACTACAAATTCAACACTAATGAATAAATCGTTATTTCTAGATAAACCTATTTGACTAGGCAGTCGTGTGCAATGCATGTCCTTTTTCATTTTGTTACTAATCAGGACACACACCTGTAAAACCTGGAAAAGCAAGTGACGCTTAAGGTACTTTTTGGCTCCTTTGCATTTTTTTGTTGCTTAGAGTGCAAATGACATTTATCAGATGTTGCAGACTGGCAATGAGCTTAACTTCTGTGCCAATCATTCACGGCCTTATCACACCAGTAGATTCTATATTACCTAAGTTATCAGAAAAACTATATTGCTAGAATATTTACCTACTGCACTCAACCAAACCAGAAAACAAATATCAAATACTGAAAATAATGCTGACATTCAACAACTAAACAAGATAGCCTCGGTATTAACAGTAAGAAAAAGTATATCTTGAAAAGATCTTAACCTTTTTCTATTAAAGGCTAACACTGAAATCACTGAAAAGTAGAAGGAAAAAACAGGGCACTTTATTTTCTTTTGCACAGACACGAGCTGGCACCCATGAAGACAAAAATCCTTTTTTAGATAAGACACTATTAAAGCTAAATATTAAATCAATTTTCAATTTTATGGTTGCCTACATGAATGATGCATGATCGTATACTGAATACTGAATAAGGACTTTTGTGATAGCTGTACTTTCAACAGGTCAGCTAAAACCTATACTAACCACACTTCAACAACCGGTGTAACTTTCAACAATATGTGTACGCCACTCTCACAACCAGTGTAACTTTCATCAATATGTGTACACCACTCTCACAACCAGTGTAACTTTCATCAATATATGTACACCACTCTCACAAGTTTTTCGCCAGTATGTGCACTCCACTCTCACAAGTGATGTAACTTTCATCAATATGTGTACGCCACTCTCACAACCAGTGTAACTTTCATCAATATGTGTACACCACTCTCACAACCAGTGTAACTTTCATCAATATGTGTACGCCACTCTCACAAGTAGCTTTCGTCAGTATGTGCACTCTACTCTCACAAGTGATGTAACTTTCATCAATATGTGTACGCCACTCTCACAACCGGTGTAACTTTCATCAATATGTGTACACCACTCTCACAACCAGTGTAACTTTCATCAATATGTGTACGCCACTCTCACAAGTAGCTTTCGTCAGTATGTGCACTCTACTCTCACAAGTGATGTAACTTTCATCAATATGTGTACGCCACTCTCACAACCGGTGTAACTTTCATCAGTATGTGTATGCCACTCTCACAACTAGTGTAACTTTCATCAATATGTGTACGCCACTCTCACAACTGGTGTAACTTTCATCAATATGTGCATGCCACTCTCACAACCAGTGTAATTTTCATCAATATGTGTACGCCACTCTCACAAGTAGCTTTCATCAGTATGTGCAGACCACTCTCACAAGTGATGTAACTTTCATCAATATGTGTACCTAACTCTTACAACCAGTCTAATTTTCATCAATATGTGTACGCCACTGTCACAATTGGTATAACTTTCATCAATATGTGTATGCCACTCTCACAACCAGTGTAACTTTCATCAATATGTGTAAGCCACTGTCACAACTGGTGTAACTTTCATCAATATGTATGTGCATCTCTCACAACTGGTATTACTTTCATCAATATGTGTATGCCACTCTCACAACTGGTGTAACTTTCATCAATATGTGTACACCATGCTCACAACTGGTGTAACTTTCATCAGTATGTGTACACCACTCTCACTCTCTCTCACCAAGCAAAAGCAGTGACTGGACCAGCACAGAGGCAGTTGTCCTCTTGAGATAAAAGTGCATTGATCCCACATCTGTGCCTCTGGTGCACCATTACATGATATTTTGTACTGTGATTTCCTGTAGAAAGAAATTCACTGAGAGGGACACTAAAAACAAGAAATTGCATCTTCTAGATGCTTCTTGCTGAATGACATACACTGTTTATTTATTTATTTATTTGTCTTTCATTTTATTTATACTTTGTTGACTAGGTTAGCCCACTAGGCCAATGTCCTCTTTTCAAGGAAATTTGGCCAAGACACTGGGGAATGTCCCCCTCTCTTTCCCCTTTGGACCTGCTAGAAGTTTCCAGAGGGCTGCTAGATCAGCAAGGCAGAGGTCCAAGAGAACTGGCAACATGGAGGAGGAAAGAAGAACTATGAAGATTTTCGAGGTATAAAATGAGGATTTGGAGAAAAATTGCTTTCAATGCAGAGAATGGAAATGCAGATAAAGATTCCTGTGTGGTGGATGATACAAATGAGCAGCATTTAACTGTCTCAATAGATAATAAAATAAGCAGGTCCACTGAAGTGGTACAGATAACAGAACTGTCATCAGGAGGGCTTGCAGATGGCATCCTTTTGACTGTATTCAAACAGTATGGTCCAGGTGGTAGTTCTGCTGTTTCACTGGATGAAATGGCAGATAACTTTTTTGGAAGTTTTGAGGATGGTAACGGGGAGAAGGAAGTAGGTAATGTGGCAACACAGAATGCTGCTGTTAGCTGTTAATAGCACTGTAAAAGTTAGAGATGAGACAAGCGCATGTAATGGAGGATGGCAGTTGGAAGCTGTTCAGAAATGTGTTATTTTCATGGCTGATCATAAAGGGACATTGAGACATGCTGTCAAACCTAAATTGTACTTCTTTTGTAGGGACCTTTCTCATTTAATTAATGACTATGATAAGATACAATGTTATCTGTGTGGGGAGAAACGACATTCAGCAAGAAGATGTGTGGCTGATTGAAGGCTGTGTAAAAAGGGACCAATAAATAATCAAAAATAAAGGGAAAGTGAAGAAAACATACGTGAGAAAGCACAAGAAGAGGCAGAGTAAAAGGATGAAATAGGAGAAGAAGAAACTGTAGAAGAAGAAAAATATGGAGGTGAAAAGGAGGAGAGAGTTTGCATGCATGAAGAGAGGTCATGAGAAGAGATTAACACTAGGAATGTTTTTGAAGTTCTAGCCAGAGATAAATCTGATTCAGAGGATCAAGGATTATTTGTACATAAACTTAGAAATATATTCAATAGGGGAAAATAAGACAAAAAATTATTTCCCCTAAACTTTAAAAGAAGGACAACCACAATGTTAGAGTACTTTCAGTAAATGTGAAAGGTATTATTAACACTATAATAAGAAGGATAGGGATATTGAAATGGTGGGCTAAATGTGATGTGGATGTTATTATGTTAAAAGTTATAAGGTTCCTGAAAAGTGACGAAAGACTGAAATAAAAAAAAAAATGTGGTGTGGAAATATAATATGGAAGTTAGGAAGTGAAAGTTGTTCTGGAGTCGCTGTGGTATATAAAGAAACAGGTAAAATACTAGATGTAATATTGGTAAAGATGGCAAGATTAATTGTTGTGGATGTGCGGTGGGGAGAGAGCACATTTATAAAATTATAGTATTGGATGCATACGCAACTAGCAAGGAAAGAGAGTTTGTTTAATCAAATATTAGAGTATGTGCTGCTTAACATGAAAATTATAATTGCAGAGAACTTTAATTGTGATGTAAGGATAAGACATAAAAGCAAGGAGCAAGGTATAAACAAATACAGGAAGTAACAAAAATATGGTAAGTTAGCTGTGTGGACCAAAAGTCAATGGACTTATAGAAGGAGGACATTTGGATCCAAAACTAATCGTTATGTATTATCAGAAGGATTAGGGGTAGCTGAAGGAGATACAGTTGTGACGGCTTTATCAGATCATTTAGTAATATAAATGGAGTTGAAGGATGAAATGGAGTATATTAAAATAGGAAAGGGAATACAAATTATAAATGAGAAATTATGGGGTGAAATGAGGGAGTGGGAAGTAGTGAGGTAATGGAAGGATTATATAACCACAAAGGACTTCTGTAAAACTGGTCAGATTGATTGAATTTAAAAAGAAGTATACAAAGTTTTTTTCAGCTGCAGGATGATGCCAGAAAGGAAGAGAAAGGGGAACACAGGAAAATGTATAAAATATATCAGAGAATTTAGGGAATAACACAAGAGAGTATTATCACATAGAAAAAGAAATATAAAAGAAATCAAGAAAAAATAAGACAGTAATGTTTAGGCAGAGATATTATTTACAAGAGATAAATGTGGAGCTGTATGCATATTTGGTTAAAATAGTAAAGGTGGATATTAGTATAATGGGAAAAATTAATATTGAGAACCATAAATGTTGTACTTGGCAGAAGCAGGCAAACCAATCAGTTAAAAAACTCTTTAATAGTAGCAATAATAAGAGCTGAAAATGTAAATGTTGAGCGCTTTCATCCATCCAATGGACTTCATCAGAAATGAATACTGTAAAAGAAGAGGCATAATAACACAAAGGCAAATTGTAAGTATTGTAGTACAGCATGAAGAAAATATGTATAAAAGTATAAGGATGGAAAATAAGACCAAATGGAGAGGAAAAAAATTCCAGAACAAGTTACAAAAAATTTGAAAAAGAAATTACTATTGGATGAAGTACATAAGAAAGTAAATGTTGATTTAGTATCAGGTCCATATGCTATAGGGTATGGAATGTATAAACATTAATGAAATGCCAAAGAGGGTAGTTTGCAAATGTACTGAATGAATGGCTGAAAGAAGGTTTTGTTTACGAAGAGTTGTGTAGTGGAATATTAAAACTTATATCGAAGAAAGATGTGAAGAATGCATGTATCTATAGTGCCTTTTTAGGAGCTGCTCCAAAGACCAAATTACCACCACAACAGCTACAAACAAATGCAATCTGAGGGTCATGCTGCTCAATGCTAGAAGTCTAAATCTCAAAATGCACTAGCTTGAAGCACTCCTTAAAATGGAGAACATCGACGTTTGTGCTGTAATAGAGACATGGTTCAAGGCAGAAGAAAGCACCCCTGCACTACCAGGCTATAATTAATTCCACACCTTTCCACCCAGGAACTTAGACCGAAGCTCCAAAGATGGTGGTGTTTAAATATTCATAAAGGATGCACACACCTCCAGACTAGTAACCCAATATAACTCATCTGAGATACTTCAGGTGCAGCTAACATTGGGCAAGACAGCGATTCAGGTCGTAGCCTGCTATAGGACCCCAACCATGTCCCAAGATTCACACTCCACATTCCTAAGCACCATTGTGAATATTAGGGTCCAACCTAACACTCTCATATTGGGTGACTTCAACTACCCCTCCATTAACTGGAAAAACTACTCATGTACCAATACACTTGCCCAACGTTTCCTGGAAATCATTAATTCCAATACCCTGGACCAGCTCATTCTTACCCCCACTAGAGGTAGCAACATCCTTGACCTGGTCATTACTAACATGGGCAACCATTGCTCTACACCATTAGTCAACTCCTCCCTGGTTAGATCTGACCACAAACTAATCACCTTGAAAATCCGCATACCCCCCCCCCCCCCAAAGTAACCACCATGAAAAACTTCTCCAAAGCTAACTTTGGGCTCCTAAAAACAGAGGTTGCTAACTTCACGGCACCCATGCAAATGGAGATCAGTTGCATGACTGCCAAATCATACACCAATGTACTGTATGAACACGTACATGGATGCATGGATCTCGCCATACCTAACAGAACCAAGATGCTCTCCTCCCATAAAGGAAGCCAATCTGGTGGTCCCCTGCCATAAACAAACTCTACAACAGAAGGAAGAAATTTATGTGGAATAAGGTGAAGTCCCAAGACTGGAAAAAACTCCCTTATCAGCCTCAACAAAAAGTTAAGATCCTTTATCAAATCCTCTAAAGCTAGCTATGAAAACAGAATTTCAGCAGATAGTAAAGACAACCACAAGGCATTCTATAGTTATATAAAGAATCTCCATGGCAATATCTAGATTTGTTCTGAGCTATTGCACAATGGTACCTCCTATAACAAGCCAAAAGATATTGACAATATACTGGCCAACAGATTCAGTGCCAACTTTACCCCTTCCCTCCCAAGGGACCAGTCACAATACCAGTAGATTGCCAGGCACCCAGTATTACTGCTGTACAGGTTAAAACAGCACTGTCCAAGGTCAAGAATACAGCTTCTATGGGACCTGGCAATATCACTGGCTGTATTCTACATGAACTACAGTGTGAACTGGCAACTCACTTGTGTGCCCTGTTCAATCACAGCCTCACCTCAGGCTTTGTCCCTAATGAATGGCACACTACTAGAGCCATCCCTCTCCACAAAGGAGGAGCGACAACAGACCCTGAGAACTATCACCCCATTAGCCTAAGGTAGATCATACCTGCTCAACTTGGTCAACTTCTTTGAGTCAGTCACCAGAGCCGTGGATGAAGGCAAGGTGGTTCATACAGCCTCCTTTGATCTGGTCAAGGCCTTTGATACCATTCCCCACTCCAGAATCATAGAAAAACTCACTAAGCTAGACATCAACCACTATATCACTAGGTGGGTTGCAAACTGGCTTACAGGTAGAACCCACAGTGTGAAAGTAGCTGATTCCAAGTCAGACTGCTGACCAGTCACGAGTGGAGTCCCACAGGGTTTGGCCCTGGGTCCTCTCCTGTTTGGTATCTACTTGTCTGAAGTCCAGGCCAACACGAAGGGACTCTGGCTGCCAAAGCTTGCACAGACGATTGCAAGTTGGGAGCTATTATTAACTCCCCAAGTGATGTTGATGTTCTACAGAAAGGCCTCACTGAGACCAATGACTGGTGTCAGAACCATGGCCTTAAGCTCAATGCCAAAAAATGTGTCATCATCCCCTTTGGGAAAAACCTGGTTCCCATGAATTACCACATCGATGGTAGTCCACTGAACACAGAAAGCTTTATAACAGATCTGGGAACACAGGTTGACAGCAACCTCTCTTTTGACCACATCATTGCCACTGTGGTCAGAAACTCCTTCTATGTGGCACATCTCATTACTAAGGGTTTTGCATCCAGGAAGAAAGAGGTCATTGTCTCCCTCTACTCTTCCCTCATTAGTACAATCATTGAGTACAATGCCGCTTTGGCATGTACCTCAATAAACATTTGCAATAACTTGAGAGGCTGCAAAAGTACCTCACAAAGAGGATCCTAGGCCTTGAACATTTGTCTTATATGGACAGACTTAAAAAACTCCAATTATTCTCTGTGTCATATCACCTACTTAGAGGCGATCTCTGCTTGACTTACAAAGCTATGTCTGACCCAGCTCTGTTAGAAATGCTACATCTAAAGAAATCTTAATTCCTCTGCCCCACATGATCCAGAGACCTCAACCTCATTACTACAGTCAACAGAACATGCTGGAGGGACAGGTTCATAACCCAGAGACTGCCCATGCTATGGAATAGACTTCCCATGCATGTCAAGCAGAGCACCTCATTGGCCCTCTTCAAGAGAAATCTTGATGAGTGGATAGGAAATAGAAAATTCACCACAAGGGTCACTCCAGTAGCTTTATTTGACAGAGGCACTGGGAACTAAGGTCAGGTGGCACAATGCCAGGGTAATCCTATGGGCTAGGCTTGTTAAGGCCCCAGGGCCAGTAGCCTAGTACACACCTATGAATCTATAAACCTATAAAAATGGAGATCCAGTATGTTAAATAACATTGATTATAATTTTTATATGGAAATAATACAGAAGAGACTGGAAGGAAAGATGAGAAATACTATAGAATAAAATATACATATGGTAGAAAACAGAAGAAATGTGAAGAATTGTCATTAGTTGTGAGAGAAATTGTGGATAATGTTATAAGTAAGGGAGGATGTGAAGCTTATAGTAGGTGATATTAGCAAGGCATATGATACAGTGGAACTGGATGCTTCATGTTAGAGAGAAGTATGGAATAGGTAATTGAATTAGAAGAATATGTATGTCAGGATATCAGAATAATAGAGTGAGGGTTTTAGTGAATAGGTGGCTGAGTAAAGAAATATGTATGAAGTGTGGTGTAGAACAAAGATGTCCCATGAGTGGAATATTTTTTGCCTTGGTGATGAATGTGATAGTGAGAGTGCGTGAAGTTACTTATAAAATAACAATTGCTAGATATTTGATACAATAGTAGTTAGTGATAATGTCTGCTTTGGCATATGCTGATGATATAGTTGCAGTTGCTATGAACAAAATATGGATAAGGGAAATGATAGTTGTATGACAGTTTGTCTGAAATGGTGTTTAAAGGAATTGGGAATAATCTTGAATAAGGATAAAAAATAAGGGTCTGGTTGTTGTGGTGAAAATTGGGGATACATATTTTTCAATGACTGAAGTATCTTTGCTAGAAATAAAACTTGGAAAAAATATGTAATTATGATGCAATGGGAAGGGTCGATAAAAGAAATTAAAGAAATATGTGTTCTGTGGATGATGTATAGATTAGCATTCAAGAAAAAGGATTAGTTGGTGAATTTAGTATTAATGGGAAAAGAGAGTATATGTCAAATGTTTATATGATCCCAGTAAAATATGAGCATGAATTTGTTGCATTGGTATTTTCTTTCATATGATGTTCCAAATTAAACCCATGGAAAATACTTGTATTGTATATGAGTGTGGATGAAGGGAGATTGAACTTATTAAATTCAGTTACGTATTCTGCTTCTTTAAACTTGTATATGGCATGAAGGTGGGTAAAAAAGAGAATGAGAATGTTTAAATAAGTACAAAAATTGGGGGAAATGAGAAAAAAGGGAAAATTAAAATGTGAATGAAGAAATTAAAAATTATCAAGAAGAATACTGATATGGAAACTAAAAAATGATGGTATAGAGAAAGATAGAGGAATGTGTTATAATAATGTGATGAAAAATATTGTTAATTAATGGGAACATTTATCAGAAGAAGTTATTAAAGCTATTACTGTAAAGAAAATTGGTGTACCAATATGTTACAGTGTCAAGAGTTCATGTAGACTGATAATAAATACATTACCAGCAAAGGGAAATATGCTATATAAAAAGACAATTGAAAGAGTGTTTTTATTTTCCACGAGGAAGAGAAAATGGAGCATTTTTTTTTAAATATTAAAGAGTGGTGCAACTCTGGGAGAAGTTTTGTGAAGAATTGTTTTTGAGGAATATTAATGACATAAACAATATAAATATGAATATGACTGTGTATGGATGTTATAAGAATGATAAAGAATATGTGAGAAAGACAGATAAGAATTTATTTTATGTAACATGGATTATGTGGAATGAGAGACTGAATGAAATTTTATTTAAGGGGATATGGATTTTGGCAGATATATTGCAAACATCAGATTATTGTTGTGGGAGAAGGAGTGTCAGTCATTTTTGAAAGAATAACAATTAGAATGTTATAAGAAAAAATGATAAAATATTAAGAAATAGAAATGTATATGTATGTGCCTGCAAATATGTAAAGTTTGTAAATATGTAAATAATGTTTTTAGGTTGTGTCTAATAAAGGACTCTTATTCTTTTTAGTAAGTGATGCAGGATTTTAAATACCTATTTGAGCAACCATCATCTCAGGCAGATGGGGCCTCAGATTGACATTTAATCCAAAGAATGGCACACTCAGGAGTTCAGCACTGTCATTATGCTGCGCTGTCAGTACTAGAAAAATAGCTCAACTACCCAGTGTGGGAATAGAACCAAAAGCCTTTGGCATTAAAGATAAGTATGACACATTTTAAGCTACCAAGACTGACTACTTTTGGGCTTGAGAAATGAAATCCTGATTTTTTACAGTGCAAAGCACTACAGCTGCTCCACTAGAATTACTTTAGATTTAATCTAACTCACTACAGTCTGACTCCATCTCTGTAGTACTGGAAAATATCAATGTTATGAAAAGGCAAAAGACTCCACTCCAATCAGCATTTAATTAAGTCACACTTAATATGCAATGTGGACTGTGGAATCTCTCCAAATGTCGTGGCAAATTACACTTCCTTAATACTGCTATTAAGTTAATAAATGTGATAGACATAAGAGGAGGCAGGATCAAGTTTGTGTGAGCGGGGTTTGTAAAAACTTTAAGAAAAAAATGAATATCAAGAGCCTCCATAGACAGGCTAGCTGCTAACAATCATTGTGAACACATTTACACCTGTCTCAAGTGTTGTGTAATTGAGACTCGCAGGCTGTAAATCATCACGCTAGGCAGCATGGGAATTGTATTTACAATCAAGACATCCTGGAAAAATTCAGGTACTTGAAAGCTAACATACCAGGCAGACCTTTGTCAAAATTCTATCTGAAATATTATAGAAAATGTACAAAAATCATTTGAGTCCATGCATAATAGTTATTTAACAGTGATCCAGATTTCATAACATTTTTTTTATAAAATATAGTATATTTTAGTATACGGCAGCATACTTCTTAATCTCTTAGTACAAGAAATCTGTATAGAGCCAAAATTAATGTAGGCCAAAGGTCCAAATATAGGGACACATTTTAAATATTACTTTTATAAACTTAAAAAGTTGTTGCAATAATGGGTTTTGCCTTACCATGCATTTTCTGCAGCATATGGAATCTGCAACTTAAAAATATTACATACCTTTCAAACTTTTTATGCAGAAAGTCTGGACAAAGCCTAAAATAATGGAGGACAAAGGTCCAAAAATAGGGACAGATTTTAAATATCGCTTTTATAAAGTTGCTAGAACAACATAATTTATTTTAGCTTGCATTTGATGTCTGAAGCTCAAATGTATGTCCTTACTTGATGACTTTAAACTTCAGTGATTTGCTAGAAAACCACATATGTTATGAGCAACAGATCAAAAACATGATGCAAAAATCTAGGCATTCTTCAAAAATCTGGACATTTGAGAGGTATGATGCATGATATTATTTAGTAACTTCAAATTTCAGTGATTTGCCAGAAAAACACACATTTTATGACAAATGGTCAATAATATGAAACAAAAGTCTGGATAATTTAAAGGTATATATGGCAGAGTCTGGAATACTACCAAAACAATGGCAATTTGAAGTGGACTTTGTCTGATAATGCCAAATAAGCATTTGTAGGACAAAAAAATGTCTTTAACCTGCAAAAGGATATAGCTGACTAAGCAGTTAATAAGATAGTCAGTTCCACTGGGTGAGGGGTAATGCCCTGACTATAGCCCAGGCTGGCCTGGTTTGATTAAGAGCTCTGGCATCTGCTGGAGCTGACATGGGAAGATATGCATACCCCTCCTGGGTTATATGGGTAGACTGTTGAGTTCTATACTCCCTAGGATGATTGGCAGTGATGCAAAAGGAAGTACAGATGGTAGCTGGTCAGCTGACTTTGAACGAAAGCAGTGCCATCAGCCTAGATGTTAAAGGCCTTCGGGTCTTCTGCCAGTCAAATGCCTACATTTCCCTTTTATATTCTTTGAGAGACAACCCAGAAGTTATCTAAAGATGAAAATGTCCTGCTCTAGACAGTAATAAAAGATTATGTCCAATGGTCTGTTAAACCTTAGAAGACTGCCTGAGAGTTGGCCGCACACATTAAGCTCTTATTGACACTTGTATAATCCATTATAGGAGAACCACACCCACAGACTGAAAAATGCATGTTTATTTCATCAAGTCTTGCTGTTTCCTACATTTTGACACTATTTTTGGACTCTACTTTTTTATATTTTTAAATTTAATTCCAGAGTCTGTCCACATGGGGTCCAGCATCTTGATTTTTTTAGTCAACCTCCAGGTATTCCACAAGGCAGTGTTTGTCTTCAAAATATTACATCATAGCCCCTAAGCTCCTGTGAATGCATTGACTTTACATGTTTTCATATATACCCTGCTTTCTTTTAGTCAGTCAAGTTTATTTATCATTTCTTGCTTTTCAATCACCACTTAAAAGACAACCAGGGATAATCACACAGAACAATATTCTCGGCACATGAACTTTGTCTCCTGCTGTGAGTTATTAATTACAGCAGCAAACAGCTGAAAATTGCCACTTTGACAGATACAAATGGAGGTGTTTAAGGGGAGGGGAGATGAGTTTAAGGACTATAACTCAGGTATAACAAAAGAATGAAAATGTGCCACTTTAGAAAGAAAATGAACTAGCAGGCACTGAGAATACTGTTCTGTGTGATTATCCTGTTTGTATTTTAAGTAGTCATTGAAAATCAAGAAATGGTAATTAAACCTGACTGACTCAAAGAAAGCAGGGTACGTACATGTGAAAACACATATAAAGTCAATGCATTGACAGGAGCTTAGGACTATGATGTAATATTTTAAAGCCAAACACTGCAATGTGGGATACCTAGAGGTAGACTAAAAAATCAAGATGTCAGACCCCATGTGGGCAAACTGTGGAATTACATTTAAAAATATAAACAAAAAAGTATATAGAATCCAAAAGTGGTGTTAAAATATAGGAAACATCAAGACATGATGAAATAAACATGTTTTTTTTTCAGTCTGTTCATGTAAGAGTACAATTTAATTAATAGCTTAAAATAAAAATGAAAATACAGTATTCCTCATGCATACTGGATGCAACTTGCACATATTCCGGCATCATGCTTAACAATCTGATTACATAATATTGAGGCAAAATTATTTGGCTTAAAAAAAGTATGAGAATAGAAACACGGGAGAAAAGAAATAGAGATGAAAACTACAGAATGGATGCTTAGAAAGAAGTCATTTTCAATGAATAACTGAAAAGTTTTGAATATTACTTGTCTTCTAGTGTTTATTCTATGAGGTTGCATTTTGTTGCTATGTCCTGTGTTGTCAGGATGACCAGTTAAAGAAACACACAAAAAAACAAGAGACATACTCCATTCCCTATGCTACCAAAGTATATTCTCTGTTATCCAAAAGAGGAATTGATATGCAGTTGGGAAACCATGGGCAGAATTTTAAATTTAATAATAAACTTGTGGCCCTGGGAACATATCATATTTTGCCCTTCTCAGCCAAACAGCAGGAAGAATGAAAGTACCTGATGTGATGGTGTGTGTATTTTAGAAGTATCATTTTTGCATGCATTGGAACTTTATGCAAAAACAGAAGCAGAAAAGGTACTGCCACTAAACTTCTCAGTAATGTGGAAATATAATGCAGATGCCAGGTTTTACTTTCATGCCTTTGTAATTGATCATGAACAGTCACATACAAAATCTGCCAACAAACAAAATGGTTGTACTTGAAGCACTTAGACATCAGAACATTTCCCAAGTGAGGTTGTACCTTGGACTGGTAAACTTTTACAACTCCTAACCAAATCTCTCAGCATTTCTACATTTATTAGTGCATCATTATAGAATGCATCTACTTGGAAATGGATAGACAAGTGCAAAGAGGTGTTCGGGGATTACAAGATGATTACATTAGGCAAAATGCTCATCCACTTTGATCCTTCTGTATATTATTGGACTGCTGTGTTATGCTGCCAATGTTTCTGACTTTGTTTGATTGCACAAGTTCCTGAGATTATGCCTAGAAACATAAATCATTCATTTCAAGATCAGTGACAAAACTGGCACTTGTTTCTTCTGTACATGTTAATACATGTAAATAAATTATGGAACACATGGATGTTCATCGTACCCTGCATTTTAAATCATAAAGACCCATCGTTTGTCAAATGCGCATGCTATTAAACACTCATACTCCTATTTTTCAGGAGTTTTCTAAGTTGTCTTTATGCCTGATTGTAAATAATTACTGGATGCTTAGACCATAGAAATGAATTGTTGAAAATGTATGCCTTAGTAAATCTATATTTCTTTGCAACCATTTTTTATACTGAATCAATAATTCAAACAGATTTGGATTTACATGATTGCTTAAAACACACTTTTTTGTAATGCCCTACTTATTAAAATGACTTTGAAAACAAAAACACACTTTTTTGTAATGCCCTACTTATTAAAATGACTTTGAAAACAAAAACACACTTTTTTGTAATGCCCTACTTATCAAAATGACTGAAAACAAAATGTATAAAGCCTGATGAAAGTTTTTGTTGTTACTTTTTTTTTCATTTGTTTTATGTTTTCAACATTACTGTCTGGTAGTTAGCACAGAACTAAAGCTTTGACTTGTTAATGAGCTGCTTCATGTACCAAAGGTACAGGGTTTGAATCTTTTCACTTTCATTTGCATACTGTGTGATATTGAGCAAGTCAGTTAATCAGACAGTGCTTTGGGACAACTGGAAATTTGGGCCAGGCTCCATATTATAATCTCCTGGACTATATGCCTAGTAACTAATCATGAACCTATAAACTTCATACCATCTAATATAAAAGACAGCAATGAACTATTGTCATTGGGAAGGAATATGCTTATATGCTACTGATGAGAAAAAAATCAGGCACATATTAAACATATTTAGCCTTCTTGCTAAGTGCATAGGAACTGTTTTAAACAGACCCTGGGATTCATGAAGCTTGCACCAGGTGCAGGTGTAGCGTTGGCGTTCTAACACCAAATATGGCCGCCAAGCGATTCAGGTAGGGGCTGTTTCCACGTGCACTACCTGCATACGCTATGTCCGTACAACTCCTGAGCCATGTATGCTAATTACCCCATGTGCAGCAATGTAGCATGCAAATGAAGGTATGTAGTGATTCAGGAAGTGGTGCAGATGTAGTGTAAGCATGCAGAAATGTAAACCGTACAAAACAGTTTACATTTTTGCAAACATAAAATCGGAGCCATGACAACCAACCAAACACATATATTATAATGTTAATATATGCCAATGGCTAAATATATAGCCATTGGCATAAAAAAAAATGTACAAAATATAAAATTAACATTTAATATATATAGTCGCACTATTGCGATGTGGAAGCACATGTCAGTGGTGGGCAAAGGGGATTGCAAGGAATATATAAAAATATAGAATAAAACCGCAATGAAACACATATCACGATTCCCCATAATAGTCAATGGCAGGCAAGCTACACCATACTCATTGCGCAAGGGTTGATAAGGGGCAGTGACAGTGTTATGCGCAGTAACTAGGAATTAGTAGGCAATGCCATACAAATGAGAGGAGTAATAGTGAATTGCAGACTCCCTGCTGGTGTAAGGATGCACTTCACAGCGTAGCGTTATAACACCGAGGTGAGCCCTTGAGATAAAAATGACATCAAGAGAGGGGTGTGTCACCATTGCTGTAAGCACATTGGAGCATTGCTAAACCGGTCTGCCCCTAGCAGGATAGGGGTGTGTCGAATCGCCCATAGCTATGCTTAGCTGAGAGTACTCAAGATAACCGAGTATGCATGTGAACGGAGATGAAAACGCGTGTAAACCCGGTAACCGGGTATGTGCATCGTGCACTGCAGCCAAAACAGGAAGGATATAGGAAAGAAATAAGGAAATGCTGCAGCAGTGAAATTGGAGTACAAATGACTAATTAACACCTAGGAGCCTACAGTGGGCCATTGACAACAGCTAACAAGTCTGCAAGCAGCTACCTGCAGAACAAGGAAGGGGAGCGGTTGTACTGCAAAGAAAACAGCAAAGTGTCAAAGCAGAACTAAGGCGATATGCAGTATATCAGCTACAAGGCACATTTCACCATGACTGGGTAGGGAAAGTACAAAACAAGAAGGATGCAGGTGGATGCATGCCTGATAATGGGAGGTGATCCAGGTCTAAAAGTGAATTAAAGGGCAACAGATTAATCAAGGCAGGCAAGTAGATCTCCACATTAAGGGCCCCACACTTGCAGTACTCATTGCAAACCCCTTAATTAAGACACGCAGCAGCTGCAATAGTTCATACACACCCACTTACATCAGCAGCATCCATAGCACAATACTATAAAGTGTGAAAGCACCTCACACACATTTGTGTATTCCCATACACTCTGCACCAGTGGTGTATACAGATGGAGAACTTTTATTATGTACATGTTAGGGGCTGCCATAGCTTTGATCCACCAGCATGTGTTGGAGACTGAAGGTGGTGTGGAGGATGATGCACATGACCACCGCAGGCACCAGAGGAGGAGGAGAGTGTTCAGACCCAAGCTAACCTACCGGGGGCTACATGATCTGGAGATAGTAGAGCATTACAGGGTGGACAGTGACACCCTACAGCAACTTGTGGGGCTGTGCCAGCCATGCCTCAGAGACAGAACAAACAGAGGGGAACCCATCCCAGTGGATACGAAGGTATGTATAAGCCTGATAATACTAGCTACAGGTACCTTTAAAAGACCAAATGGGGATATCATGGGTATCTCACAGGCATCAGCATCTAGGGTACTACACCAGTTCCTGGATGCCATGTTACCACATGCCAATGAGCACATATACTTCCCCCGAATGCAGGAGGAGTTGGCCAGCAATATGCGTCTCTTCCACCGTGTGGCAGAATACCCGGAGGTACTGGGTGCAATAGACTGCACGCACATACACATCAAGTCACCACCAGGTGAGCAGGGAAGGCGCTACATAAACTGTAAGGGATACCCCTCCATCAACTGCCAGGTCATGTGCAATGCCCAGAGCATTATCATGGATGTGTGTGCTGGCAGCCCTGGAAGCTATCACGACTTTCACATCTGGCATGCCTCACAGCTGTATCAGTTATTTGCCAGGGGGGACATTCCAAATGGCAACCTCGTGGGGGAGCTGGCTATGCACTGGAACTGTGGGTGATGACTCCCATCAAAAATGCACACACACCCATGCAGGAACACCATAATGAGGTGCACGCACAAACCAGAATCATCATAGAGCATGTGTTTGGGATGCTGAAATCACGGTTCCATTGCTTGGACATATCTGGTAGAGCCTTGCAGTACTCTCCAGGCACGTGTGCCTACATCTTCATAGTGTGTGTGCCATGCTACACAATATGGTCCTGTGTGAAACAGCTGTAGCAGGGACAGAATGGTGAAGGCCCTCACAGCCTACCACCATTGCCAAGGGCCCCACAGGCACAGAGGTACTCAGACCATGAACACCCTGAGCCAGCCCCAGTATGCAGATGGAGGTGTACCCAATATGCTCATGCCTTGGCAAAGAGGGAACATATAGCACACACACTGACAGTGTAGGCACCTAGGGTCTGACACCTTTCTCCACCTGCACACACAGTAAGAATGGATGGCACACACACACAAGACTACCTGTAAATTGTCATGTATAGGCAGTCTAATGTGTGCATCCAACATAGGCAGCCCTCAACTACTGCACACACAACAGCCATTGGCACAAGGTAAGTCAACACCTGAACAGTAAATTAAGCTATCAGTATATGCAGATACTGTATGTATAGATTCATAGGTAGATATTTGGCCAACTGCTAGAGGCCATTCATAAGGCCAGCCAACATGTGTCAGCTTTTGCCACCCCATTAATTCATTAACCATCCCTCTGTGGAGCAGAGCCAATGGCGGGATCCCTGGGGTGCATCTACTGTTCCCCATCCACCCTTCAAAGTTTCTCTTCCAGAGTGTTAGTGAGGGAGTCTGTATAATTTAGTTAGGGATGTTGTTCCAAAGTATGGGGAGTGTCTGTGACAGGAAGCTGTCTCTCCAGCATCTTCCAGTTATTGTTGTGGCAAGGTCAGCTCACTACATTGTGTGGCTCACTGTGACATGGATTCTCATAGGTGAAGCATATCCATCAAGCCTGAGTTTGACATGGCTGCGTTGGTCAGTGGAGATCATCTCTGGGTAAACGAGATGCCACTGATTAAAGCAGGAGTTTACTTAGTCCAGCTGCATAGGCCATATGTTGGAGGCCAGTATTCCCCTTGGTGAGGTACATTCATGGACCCCCAGCTGTTGGACATGTCCTCTGAGGTACATCCCACATGGGTTATTATACCCTATGATGGGACTGATGAGTGATGAGTAAAGGGGCACTATAACCCCAGTATGTCTAGATGGGAATCCTTTAGTAGTCAGATGGCCTACATAGAAGGATGTCCTAACTACTGTGGAGATATGATTGTCACAGGGGAGATCACTATCTACCTTAGTCCCCAGATACCCCATTACCTCGTCTGTATTAAAATGGCTGCCGCTCATGTATTAATATGTGGGTGCCAATTCCACAATGGAATGACCATGCAGTTTGTGGCACTTGGCTGGAGGCCATGTTATTAGCACCCTGTGATGTTCTCTGTGAGGCCCCCTGAGGGATGTCCGTGTCAGCTGGACTATCAATCCTGACTCCCAGTTTGCAGTCATTGCCAAACATGGTCTGCCGTAGTCCACCTGTGTTTGCTTGTACATCTGAGATGTATATGCCAAACAGTAGGGCTCCCAGGACTGAGTTCTGTGAGACACCAGTTGTGACTGTTCAAGAGTTGGACCTGGAGACCGCTAGTTGTACCATATGGGTTCTGTGTGTAAGCCCATTGGCAACCCAACCTGTGATGTATGGTTGAATGTACAGGCTGGTGTGTTTATCAATAATACCTGAGTGGGGCTTGGTGTCAAAGGCCTTGGTGAGGTCCAGGTAGTATGTGTGAACCACCTCCCCCGTCATCTAACATCTTGGTGACTGTATGTAAGACGTCAAACAGGTTCAGTAGGAATGAACTGCACTCAACCAAGCTGACCTGGGTTGGGTCACGTGTTCGGAGGTTACTAATGTCATTGTTAATGAGTGCCATGAGGATGCAAACCATACCATTGCAGACCAGGCTAGTCAGGCTTATGGGGTGGTAGTTACCATGGTCAGTTGTGATTCCACCTTCATGGCGTGGAATAACCATTGCCACGTGCCATTGTATGGCCATGTAGCCTGTGGAGAGGCTGAGGTAGGAATGCTTAATTACTTGAGGGGCAGGTTGTCTTGTACAGTTTGCAAGATGCAGTCTGGGTCAACATCTGCCTCCACTGATGCTGTGTTCTGCTGTTAGAGAGGGCCATTTCCACCTGTGTGTCTCTGATGGTTGGGATACTGTACCTTTCAGGTAGTGTTGTGGGCTCTTTAGGGGGTGAAGTATGCACCGAATGAATCTGCAAAGATGTTGGCGATATCAGTAGGGTCAGCATATGTTGTGCTATATTTCACCGACACAGTGCAAATCTGTGTGTCACCACATAGATCCTTGACATAGCCAAAGAAGGCTTTGTGGTTATCTTTCAAATCCTTGCGTACTCTCCTGCTGATGTTAGCCTTGGATGATGTCATGAGGGACCTACATATCATACTAATAGTGGTCACAGATGTTTGCCCTTCGTGGGAATTGCTGTGTGTCTGGAACACTGTCCTACTTCTGTAGTATAGCCTGTTTATTGCAGAGGTCTACCAGACCGGTGTCCTTGTCTAGGAGGAGTGAGTCTTGGTTAACCAGTGATGGCACGATCCATACATCCATGTAGGTGTAGGTGCTTATAGACTGCATTTGTAAATCTGTCTGTATCTTGAGCAGTGTTTCCCTTAGCATGGAGGCTGTGAAACCCCCCACCCCTGTCACTAGTAGTGTAAATTTAGCTGTAGGAAAGGTATACACTGTGGTATCCGTGGGTGGGGGAGATGCTAGGGTGTGGAAACAGTGAATAGTTCATGGTCAGATCTAACCAGTGACCGGTTAACCTCTGCTGTGGTGCACCTGTTGCCCATGTTGGTGATGACCACATCTAGTAGTTTCCACCCCACGTTAGGGAGGTTACCACCTGATACAGGGCATATGAGGTGATACATTCCAGGAAGCTCTGGGCCTGGAAGTGAGCACTGGAGTACGTTTCCCAGTTACTGGTATGGTAGTTGACATCGACCAATGCCAGGGTGTGCGTTAGGACTGTCATGTTCTCCACTGTCTCTAGGTAGGTGGAGTGGAGGTCCTGGGTCATGGAGGGTGATCTGTAGCAGGCCACATTCCACATTGCAGATGTGGCTGATGTTAGCTGCGCATGGATGATCACAGAGGTATCATGCTGCCCCACTAATCTGGAGGTGTAGGTATCCCTGATGAATATGGATACAGCCGCTCCATGTCTGTCAGTCCATGTTCTGTGGCTGAAATGTGTGGTATGGGTTGTAGTCTGGTAGTGCTGGTGTGCTCTCAGGAGCCTTAAGACAGATTTCAGTTAATGCACAGATGTTGATGCTGTCGATCCTGAGGAGTGCTGTGAGTGCATGCATGTTGTGATCACAACCCCTGGTGATGAGTAGCATAATCCTCATTGAATCTGCTAAAGTGCTGTTTACGGAGCTGGTATTCACCTTCGAGACTCTCCTAAATAAGGCACCAACAGTAGCCTTAGCCAGTATTCCAAAGCCTAAGACTGACACATAGGCCGGTATGGTATCATTGCATGCATGTTCCCCATCTGTGCTTGTTTTTCATCTCCCCTGTAGGTAACCTACTGGTAAGCAATAGAAAGCCTTAAACTTATACAAGTCTTCTAGCTTCCAAGATAGGCTTTTGGAGTGACTAAGTATCAGTGTTCTTTATGTTCTTGCTGTACTCAACTGTTTCCTGACTACATGGTGAGCTCTCACTGCATATTGTGATATGAAGGTCTGTTTATTCACATATTATGGCTGTGATGGCCTGCACATTAGAGGTTC
>NC_056732.1:1002903927-1002918927 GCF_019279795.1 Protopterus annectens
GTTCCTACACACCTGCATGTGCTATGTACACCCACCAACATCTACCTCACAACCGAAATAATTACAACAATACATACTGTCATACCATAACTAATTATGCAACTACTGTACAACATCTGCTGAAACCTTAACATACCTGGACACAGACACACTAACATGGCCCTGTGTGAAATAGTTGTCATTATACAATTGAACAGATGCTGATGTAACAGGGTTTGCATGAATTAATCCTGTTTCAGAGGGTTGAAAGGTTTGTACACCAGGAAGTTTTACCGAGTACTGATTATTAGCATAGTATGATACACAGAAACACCAGACTAAATATGTCTGGTAAGCACACTATAAACCCCCTAACATTATATGCATAGCTATGTAGCCTTGAGCTGGTCAAACAACCTGGCCAGACTGAAACATGTGCAGAAGTATTAGGTACAGACAAACCCTGCACAAGTAGCAATGTTCAGAAATATAACAGCAGTACTCACATTTAGACCAAATCCTCTAGGCATTACACACAGTATATTACTGTTCGTCTCCATACAGCTGTTGCAATAGATTCCAAACAAAACTTCCATGCTGTCTTCCTCACAAGTAAGGCAAAGGGACAATGCCCAAGTGGAGTACTCAATTATACTCCACTGTAGCCATGGTATTGGCTAAGGCAGTAGCAGCACAGCTGATGTGCATGTAATCAGCTACTTAGGAACACCAATTGGTCATCGGAATAGCACATGTTACAGATCTGTAACTATAAAAGGTTGCCTTGTCGCACATTCATACCATCTGTATCTACCTGTAGAACAGTACAAAACACGGAAAGATGAACCGAAAACGAGTATTACACTAGTTAATAACACTTCCGATTACTAAGACGGTATGTATAACATGTAGTATGTCTGTGTATGTAGTACCTGTACTGTAAGAATTACAGTGTAATCAATGCATATAGTGGAAATAGCTATCTTGTAGCGATGTATTGTTGAGCAGTAGTAATGCTTGTAGTATTCTATGTGTGTACTGCTGTAAGTCACATGGCACACTCCACTTACACCACAAGGGATGATATGGGCTTGGAACCCACCAATTCGCTTCCAGCCACTGTCAGTGTCAGGATTGGTCCAACAAGTATGTGCCATAACAGGGGATAGTATATGTCGATATATTGCAACAGTCGACATATGTATGGGTTTATAAGTAAGATAAACATGTTAAACGTGGGCTTACCGTGCAAAAATGGTATGCATTGTGGGATATTGTGCCAATAACTGTGTAATGTGCAGTATTCTAGGCAGATCTGTATTCTATTCTACATAGCAGTTATGTTATGTTATGCAAATAGTAGTTATGTCTATTGGCAATTACAATACTAAATGACAGGATATATAGCATTAGTATTCATCTGACAGGTTAGCAGCATGACAGCAAAGATAATTGGAAGAGCCAGGTAACTATCCATGCACATAACACATGTAATATCCACCTCTCTACTATTGTTTGCAAGCAATAACAGCTGTGCATGTGTACATGTTATGCAAATGTGTAGTGACCCTTGTTACAGGGCTGGGCCAAATGGCTATGTGCACACCTACATAGAGTGGATATTGAGAGTACAGACACACTGGTTGAACTACCAGGTTTGTGTAGCCCAACCTCTCATTGCCAACATAACAGCCGCCTGCACATACTGTTTGTAAGGTAGTGCACAGCACTGGTAATGTGGATCATTTTTAACTCCAGTGTAACATCTGCAGTAGGATGTAGGAGACAGCTGCCCATGTGTAATAGCCTCATCATAGGTGATGGCTCACACTATCTGATTATATCCTGATCATGTTGATAGTGGAATCAGAGCCTATTGATACATGACTCTGTTTGGAGAGTGGGTGTCTGTGCCCAACAGAGCTCATGGTCCTGGTGGATATGTGAGTATATACCCAGAGAAGGAAACAAACCTGTACACACTTGCATCATCTGTAATCAACTAACAGGATGTGATGTGCTCCTCAGAGGAGGATTGCTCCTAAAGGTAGCTACAATGTTTCCATAATAGCCAGTGTTGTCACGTCCATAACACAAATAATTACATGTGAGCATCACTGTCTATAACATCTTCATAGGCAATACGTAAACTAAATACAGTACTTGGTACTTGTAGTACTGACTGCTCATACAGGCATGTCCACTAGTCATCTACTGGTGTTTCCTAATGTATGTGGCCATCCTGGGGGAATGTAATCTCTATGCCATGTACACTGCCAGACCCACCTAACACCATGCCCCACACACTGTATGGGATGCAGCTACAGGGGTAAGCTGGAAGGCAGCCCAGTCTACAGCCATGACTGAACTGGACAGTCATGAGGTGTAGGTTAACACATGCAGTTCATCATCACAACCAACACACGCTTACCAGAACACAGTAAGGACACCCACACACACTACCGAAAATCACACACATTCACAGACGCGTCTAAGTATCTGGCCAAACAAGTGACTCCCCAAGCAGGAAGAGACAGACACCGAAATACACAAACTGTATGACATAGTTTGCATAATTGTGCCACACCTCTGAACACATGACTGGAAACATGCCCAACAGTACTCATTTGTGAATGCAAACTCTAGCACTATGTTACACACCAACCTATACAAGGGCATACATACTGTCAGCTGCCTGTCTGCCATGATTAGCCACATACTCATACACTCAGACCACCTTTTGAACTATACACATGGCTCTGGCATATTCCATGTTGTTGTGCAGGACCTGTGATGCAGTAGCCTGAACTGCATGGAAACACATGTAGGAACTGTCAGGTCTTATAGCCCATGCAGGTATGTCCCAAGGCCTGGGTAGCATTCTGCCTTTGGCTAGAATGATACTGCAGTACAGGGACAAAAGGATTGTATTCCAAAATTGTCTAGTGTAGTGGTGCATGTCACAGGGTATCCAGTATCTGTCATCCTGAGATAACATGGTTGATAGACCATGATGCTTTGCCAGACAGGGCCTGCACCTGTCATCCCTGGGAATCTGGATAATGCCTAGGCCTCATGCTTCCCCTATAGTGCCTTCATCATGCACGGTTCAAGTGAGGGTCCACTGCTGTCGCAGAGACAGCCAAGCAATAAATTGCGGGTCTCACTACACAATGATACATGTCAGAAACACTATATGGACACACATATGTCAATCCCTAACATGGAGAACATATCTGTGCAGTGGCTGAGACATGTTTCAATGCTCCGGAGAGCACACCTGCATGACCATGTTATAACACATACCTCACCTCTTGCCCATTATCCTTTATTGGAACACAGGGGCCGCAGGTGTGTCCATATTCCTGAAGGATATGTACACCTCCACACTAGTTGCTCTTGCATAACATCAGATGCATTATGCTGAGCAACTACCTTTGTGCCAAAGTGGAATTCAAAATGCACCTTGAGACAGATCACCCACCAGGCCGCGGACTTCCCAACTGTCATAATGTGCTGTAATTGGGAAGATTAGGTCTGAGACAGAACCATAATAATGGCTACTCTCAACTATTCCATTATGAACTGGGAAGACTCCTCATGTACCAACACCTGCACTCAATGCATGTTGGATTCCATTGACCCCATTGACCTGGATCACAGAAGTCACACAAACAGAGCTAACAGTATGCTACACATAGTTAGTCTCCGATGCCAATGTTATGTTTCCTAAGAGCAGAGTGGTGAGTGCCATGGCACCCATGCAGATGGACAATGCATGTGCAAATGCTGAATCCTACACAAATGAACCTTAAGCAGTCACATATGTGCAGTGATTGTGCCATTGAAACAGAACCAGGATTCAACCCAACACAAACAAGTAGGGAAAATGATGGTACCATGCTTTAAACTGTACCACAGAAGGTAGTAACTGTTGCAAGCGTGAGCACACATGACTGTAGGTGATCCCTGGTTAGCCACAGTAAGATGCAGATACACCATATAAAACCACATAAAGCCACTGTGAAACTAATCAGACAAATATTATGAGGCCAAGCACAGAGCATTCTATAAATGTGTCATTAATCATAATGGCAACAACAAGACCTGCCATGCTGCACAGCACTATGGCATGGGAAGTACTGCACCTACAGAAATAGCACCCATTCATCCAGACAGGGTCTCAGAGAACCTTAAACCCACTACCACCTCCCCCCACCCCCAACAGGTACACTTAGTAATATATCCATGTACACTACAGGGCCCCTGTACTAACAACTATGCAGGTACAGGCTGCACTCTCTAAAGCCATACATACAGCTTTCATGGGACCTGTCAACATCCCAGGGTGTATCCTACACAAATGTAAGAACATTCAGCTATCCACATACACATCATGTTCAATCATAGCTCCATGTCAGGCTGTGTACACACCGCATGGTGAACAGCAGCAGTTATCACACCCCACAAAGGGGGAGACACCATTGATAATGGGACATAGTGCCCAACTACCCTGCTGAGTCTGGTCTGTACAGCCATGAACCATGGTCAATGTAATTGATGTACTCGGTACAGATGTAGATGACAGTAGGGTTGATTCACACTGCATATCATGACCTTGCCAGGTCGTAGGACACCATCACCCATACAGTATTCCAGCTACACTCAGTAAACTAGGTGCATATTCCTATGTCACAGGAGTGGTTGACAACTGGACTGCTGGCAGAGCCCACACTACAGAAGGTGTCTGATGAATACACGCACATCAAACCAGTGCCAGCCACAGTAATGCAGGGGTCATTCCTGGTACTCCCCCTCTTTGTTATCTATACCACACAGACTAACACAGAAGGCATCAGCCTATTGATGTTTGCAAATGACTATGAACTAGGAGCAATAGTTGACTCATTGTGTGCTGCATTCAATATACAGAAGGGCCTTAGTGTGTCAGATGTGTGGTGTGTGATGTATGGCCACAGTCTGACAGCTATGTATTGCATTGTCATCCTCTATGTTACAAACCCTGTACCCATTAACTACCACCTAGGCAGTGGTCAACATAATGGCAACTGTGTATATGGGATGCAGCTGGACAGTACTTCCCTTTGATAGTTACGTCACCATGCACCCCTAATCATGACAGGGTGCCATCCAGGAATATAGAGATAACTGCTCAGCCATACTCAACACCCATGTGACCCATAATAGATCACATATTTCCTTTAAGGGTTATTTCCCATGTGTAGATGGCATACACTGCCCTTCACAATCCCTAGCTGCACTATGTAGCATGCAGCCTACCCTGAATAAAGCCATGTCCAGCCCACAGCTGTTGGACATGCTACACTTAACACATCCTGATCCCAAATAAACACATACATCATGGACATCCACCTTTCTAGTACAAGGATCACAACATGCCTGACAGATCCCTGTTCCATACACTTAACATACTCTTGCCATACTATACATTCCTGTCCAGCGAAGCTGCACATTGCCCCTCTCTGTGACATGGTGTGATGACCACATGCCAAATATATCAGTAACCATGTGTATCAGTTCTGTGGCACTGCTTGAACTGGCCACTGAAACGTACCTGTCTGTTGCCTACAGCTAGGTAACCTATCTGCCTAGGCTCATAAATGGCCCAGGGCATATAGCCTACTAGATCACTATGACCATACATGCTATAGTTGATATCCAACCCTGCAAATACCATCAGGCTAGCTATTGCCCCATGTGTTACACATGTGCAACACAGGCAATACATGGCAGGATGCTACACAGCTGTACAGTGCCGTGTAGATGTATATGGCAAAACACATACATGCTTGCAAGTCTGCAGGGTCACAGGTCATGTTCCTAATGGCTATATATGACTATACCTGTGGTATATACACAGCATTAAGGTTGGTTGCATTAATGTGAACACATCCAGGCATGTGCTGATAGGTAAAAACATCACTGCAGGCAAACAGACATGCCCATGTCAAGACAACATCCACACAGTGTATGAGCAATGTCATCACATGACACACACATATATGGTGATAACATCACATCACCAGTAGGGGTCAAATGTGTGTGACTTATACATGTCAGTGGTGTTAGTGTCATGTAGATTTACAAAGATGTATTTGTAATCTTAATAAATGTGATACACATGTATGTTCAGCTGAACTGCTATACTCCTCTGTGAGTTACTGTGACCTGTGTCCATCGTTATGTTTTCCAGGTATGCTATGTAGCAGACTGCCAGCATACAGCCACTTGGAGGATGAGGTCCTCATCCCATACCTCCTCGACAACTACATGACGCTCTTCAGCCATGTGTCACAGGATGCACAGCAGTGGGATGCCCTGTGGGAGGAACTCTGCAGGAGGGTAAAAGATGTTGGTGGTCACAATCGCACCTATCAGCAGGTGCGCAGACACTGCACTGACCTGATAAGATGGACGAAACAGCGTGCTAATGCAATTGCCAGGGAACAAGGTGCAACAGGTGGAGGGCCACTCACTCAGCCCCCACTCACATGTACTAAGGAGCTACTGGCCAACCTGGGGACACCTGAATACCTCCATCCACAAGCTTTAGCTGGTATTGTGGAGGTGGGAGTCTTTCAACCACCAAGCCTGGAGTTGCCTGGTAAGTCACTACTGCACATAAAACACAACTATATATTACATAGTTACATGTGTTACTTTACAATATGTAATGTAACATCATATGCCAGGCATGTATGCACACATGCCACATACTATAGTCTGCTACTCTATGTATGCACAGATGTGCATACTCCATAGTATAGTGTATTGTACTGGCTTATATGCTAACATGGACATTGCACCCTGTAGCTATCACACAGGTATGGATAATGATCTTACTGCTGTGACACTTCTATTTAGGTACCTCTGGCATTTTGCAATGACAGCAACCTGTGTTAGGTGAGATTGTTATTATTTACCAGGCTTGATAATGTACGGAACATATTAATTGCATGCAATCTGCCATAACACACATACACATAATGTATGGTGGTCCTGTTAATGGACACTGGTCAGACCTGCAATGCATCACACGGTTTACCTATGTGAAACAATTGAAAGACTAAATTAAACACCTGCACTAAACCTTCCAAACTGTCATTGCCAGATGTGTGGACAACAGTGAATACAATGGTGGAGGTGTGTTCCACTGTAGGGACTGGTACTACATATCAGCATTACACATGTTGGGAAGACGAACAGTACTGTACAGAGAGCATATGTGTGCACACACTCTAAATGTGTTGAAGCTGAAGTATGCCCGGCCAACAGGATACACTCTTGTGGAGTATACCCTTGCTATGAATGTCACACAATGTCATGTGCTATCAGACATGTCCATGACATGTAGTGGGCTGACTGCAACACTGCTCAACTATCCTGCAAAACATGTCTCACATCCCATACATATCACCCTTTGTCTGCATAACCCTGTCCTCAGTGGGGCATATGACATCTATATGTGTATGTCATATGGGATAACACTGACATGTGAAATAAGATGGCCATCACAACCATTGGACTGAACATATGTATACATGGCCATGGAGGATGGTCAGAGACATGAAGCAACATACACAGTAGAAGTGATGTATATTTGTGTACACCATGTTGTACATTGGCTCGACACAATACAACTATGGCCTTTGTGTAATGGTGATATTGCAGATGTGAAACATTAAACATCATATAGGCCTGTGCAAAGCTTGTGTAGGCATAACATGAAACCGCCACATAACATGACTTGAACATCTTGAGTGTGTCACAACATAGAAGCATTCACCTATACAGTATCCAAATACATACATGTGTTGCACAACATACACATACATCCACATCAAGCCACAGATACAGTACATTCACCTTGCTGGTGTCAGACATCACTTTCATGCCTGCTCCTCATGTTTGTGAGGTACACAGATGGCATGTGGGACATAGAGTACTTGTAAGTTAGCCATGTGTGGGCATAGTTGCCAGGTATCAGTAATATGAAGTAAAAAATCAAGCCGCAACTCCACAGCTGAAATGAATATTCGAACTGTCAAAATATTAATCAAGGCCTTTATAAAATGCAGTCAAATGCCACATATACAAAAACGACACACAGACCCTTTGGCCCTAGTGTGTACTACAAAAATGTCTTGACGAAATGTCATAAAAAAGCATATAAAAATCCTTTAGTACTTTACGATAAAATCTGTAGATACTGTGCGACTGGTTACGCTCTTCTAGAGCTACAAAAAGTTCCTTCAAATCTGTGCAATAATAAGGCACTCTTCCAAAGTTCCTATCAAAGCATATGGGTGCTAGGAGATGTTAACGCTCTTCATAAAATAGCGCTAATAAGCACAGAACGAAATATAAAACCTGGGTTAGTAAACGCACTGCCAGAGCTTCAGAAAAGTTCAACAACTATGGGTTGTTACAATGCTTGAATGAAGAAAGGGCGTTGTCTTCTATCTCGATGCTTATTGGTTATTTGTTTTAATTAAAGAAAGCAATGGAGTCCCTATTTTTTATGATTTGAGGAAGGTTTTACCGAAAGTGCTTATCGAGTCATTGTGGGATGCCATGAGTATTTGCATTGTATTTTGTACTACGTGTTGTGGAAACAACTGTTCAGTTTTGAAGAACTTTTCTGAAGCACAGATTTGAAGGAACTTTTTGTAGCTCTAGAAGAGCATAACCAGTCGCACAGTATCTACAGATTTTATCGTGAAGTACTGAAGGATTTTTATATGCTATTTTTGTGACATTTCGTCAAGATATTTTTGTAGTACACACTAGGGCCGAATGCATTTGACTGCATTTCATAAAAGCCTTGATAAATATTTTGACAGTTCGAATATTCATTTCAGCTGTGGAGTTGCGGCTTGATTTTTGACTTCACTTTATTTGTTTACTAGCCGCCACCTTAATAGTGAGATATATATTTTTCATATTTTTATTTAGGTATCAGTAATATGGTTGCTGATGTGCAGGGGTGTCATCCGTATACCCTTCTGTGACCTGTGTCACAAATTCCACATTAGGGTTTATTGTGTACACACCTCAGTGACGTGGGTCACATTCCACATTAGATATGTATTGTTTGTGAACATAGTCATGGCTATGAACTGTGTCAGTAGCTCACACTGTACAGCAGTTGTGAAGCCACATGATGCCCTGCGATGGCTATGCACATCAGCTCAATGTGCAGTATGTCCCTGCATATTTCATAGTTTCATAGTTTGGTACTAGGCTATCTGCCCTGGGGCATTTATAAGCCTAGCCATAGTGATGTGGCTTTCACCACCCCATGTAATGGTACAAAAGTGTACAGAATAGATTTAGAATACTGTGCCTCTGTCTAGTAGTGACACAGTGAAGACCCCCTTACATAATAGAATTAGTTTACTGTTCCTTTGTCTAGTAGTGACACAGAGATGACCCCTGGGGTAAACCTACGATCTCCCATCCACTCGTCAAGATTTCTCTTGAAGAGAGTCAGTGAGGGGCTCTGCCTAACATGAACTGGGATTCTGTTCCAGAGCATGGGAAGCGTCTGAGTTATGAATCTGTCCCTCCAGCATGTCCTATTCATATTTGTGCTGAGGTTTAAATCTTTAGCTCTCATGGTTCTGATGGATTTGGAGTTTTTGAGGTGGAGCATGTCCATCAATTCCTGATTGGACATGGCCTTGTATGTCAGGCACAGATCACCTCTGAGCAGGCGGTATGCTACTGAATAGAGCTGGAGTTTCTTTAGTCTGGCAGCATATGACATATGTTGGAGACCCTTGATCCTCTTGGTGAGGTACTTTTGGGGTCTCTCTAGCTGTTGCAAGTGCCGCGTGAGGTACATACCAAATGGGGCATTGTACTCAATCATGGGCCTGATAAGAGAGGAGTATAGGGGTAAAATGACCTCCTTTGATCTGGATGTGAATCCCTTCATGATAAGGTGGGCAAGGTAGAAAGTCTTTCTATCCACTTTGGCAATGTGGGTGTCAAATGAGAGGTCACTATCGACTTGGGTCCCCAGGTCTCTGATTAATTTTTCCATACTCAGTGGGTTACTGTCTATGTGATAATTTGTGGGTACTTTGTTTTTCCCAAAGGGGATGACTATACATTTTTTGGCATTTAGTTTAAGGCCATGACTCCGGCACCAGTTTTCCGTTTCAGTGAGGCCTTTTTGTAGGATGTATGTGTCAGCTGGTGTATCGACTATGGTGCCTAGTTTGCAGTCATCTGCGAACTTTGTCAGCCACAACCCTCCCATGTTTGCTTTCACATCTGAGAAATAAATGCCGAACAAGAGGGGTCCCAGGACAGAGCCCTGTGGGACACCACTTGTGACTGGCTTTGAGTCTGACATGGTTCCAGCGATTTTGACTTTATGGGTTCTATCCTTTAGCCAGTTTGCCACCCATCTTGTGACATATGGATTTACATTTAAGCTGTTGAGCTTGTCTATGATGCCAGAGTGGGGTATTGTGTCGAAAGCTTTAGCCAATTCCAAGTAGGCTGTATGGACTGCTTTGCCCTCATCAATGGCTCTAGTGACTGTTTTGAAAAAGTCAACCAGGTTCAAAAGGCAGGATCTGCCCTTTACAAAGCCGAACTGGGTGGGATCAAGTGTCTGTAAGTCCCCAATGTCTCTGTTTATGAGTTCCATAATGATTCTTTCCATAGCTTTGCAGACCAGGCTGGTTAAGCTTATGGGGTGGTAGTTACCAGGGTCTGTAGAGGTGCCTCCTTTGTGGAGTGGGACTACTGTTGCTGTATGCCAGTGTTCAGGTACATATCCTGTAGTAAGGCTAAGGTTAAATAGCATTTTTATGTGCGGGTTTAGCTTCTCTTGGAGTCCACGTAGCACGCAACCCGGGATACAGTCAGGTCCCATTGATGCTGTGTTTTTAGCTTTGCTGAGGGCAGTTCTCACCTGGACATCTGAGATGACAGGGAGGTTACATTCAGCTGGGATAAGTATTTCTTCTTTTGGGGTGAGGGAGGGGAGAAATTTGCACTGAACCTGTCTGCCAGAATGTTGGCAATATCTGTGGGTTCAGTGTATTTTTTGTCATTGTGAACTAACTCTGAACATATCTGAGGATTTCCACCCAGGTTTCTAACATAGCTGAAGAAGGCCTTGTGGTTATCTTTAGTGTCCATAGCGATTTTTCTCTCAAAGTTGGCCTTGGATGTTTTTATGAGAGAATGTAGCTTTCTACTAGTGCTGATCAGAGATGCCTTCTCTTTATGGGATTTTGCTCTGTCTTGCAGTAGCTTCCTTCTTTTGTTATACAATTTGTTTATGCCTGGGGTCCACCAGACAGGACACCTGCCCTTGGTGGAGAGGGTCTTGGTTTTATTTGGGATTGCATGATCCATGCATTCTTGGAGATGTCCGTAGAAAGCATTTGTGTTGGACTCTGTATTGTGGGATGTGGTTTCCACTGGCACAGGGGGCTTAAAGGATACCATCTCAGTTTTAAGAAGTGTAAAGTCGGCTTTTGAGAAGTTTTTCCACTGTAGTCTTTTGTGTTGGGGGTGGAGGTGGGATATGTATATCCAGGGTGATTAGTTTGTGGTCAGATCTCACTAGTGAGGGGTATACTTCTAGTGTGGAGCACTTTGTCCCCATGTTTGTGATGATCAGGTCAAGTATATTATCTCCCCTTGTGGGAGAGGTAACAAGCTGTTCCATTGCATTTGAATTTATGAATTCCAGGAACCTTTGGGCTAGGGTGTTTGGGCTAGAATAATGCACCCAGTCTATGTTAGGGTAGTTGAAGTCTCCCAATATGATGGTGTTTGGTGAGACATTCATATCCTCCAATGTCTTCAGGAAGGCTGAGTGGGGTTCCTGAAATTGGGAGGGTGGTCTGTAACATGCTACCAGTTGTATAGCAGTTTTGCCTACGGTTAGTTGCACATGGATGGTCTCTGATGCTTCATGTGTTGCCACTAACCTGGAGGTGTGGGTGTCCTTGATGAATATGGACACTCCCCCTCCCTTTTTGGTTTGGCCCGAGTTTTGGGGCCGAAAAGCATGATACGAGGTATAGCCTGGTAGTGCTGGGGTGCTCTCAGGAGCCTTGAACCAGATTTCAGTTACTGCAAAGACATCGATGTTCTCCATACTGAGGAGTGCTTCGAGAGCCTGCATCTTGAGATTTAGACTTCTGGCATTGAGCAGCATTACCCTTAATTTTTTTCCATTTTTGTTTTCTAAGGAGGTGGGTTTGTCTTTTGAGCCTTGCCTAAAAAAGGCACTATGGGGGAGGCAAAAGCCTTAGCCAATATCCTGAAGCCCAGTGGTGACAGATGCAAGCCGTCCCTTGCGAAGCAGCGTGGCTTGTCCAGCATGTCATCCCAAGCAGACAGACATTGGATCCCCCTAGAATAACACCAGTATTTGAGCCAATTATTAAAGCTGATCATCTTGTCTTTGTATTGTGGCATCATTCTTGGTGAGGGAAAGATACTGCTCAGGGTCAGGGTCATACCAGCCTGGGCTACATAATCAGAGAGCTCCTCTATGTCTCTTTTCATGTAGTCCAGGGAGGTACGTCTCAGGTCATTCACGCCGGCATGGACAATGACAGAGTCATATTTGTACTTGCTTTGGAGTGACCTGAGTGCGTGTGTTATGTGGCGGATCCTAGCTCCCAATAAGCAGCTCACCGTCACCCTCTCCTTGTTCAGCCTGGTAAGTGGAACGTCAGTGTGTCTATAGACTATAGAGTCACCTATTACTAGTGTATCAGGCATGGTGTTTGGCCTTAAGGGCTGTGATTGTTTGACACACTGATTTGTTGAAGTATGTGTTGCATGTGTTATGTTTTGAGGTGGTGGATTTTTGGGTGTCTGCTTTGGGAGCCTCTGTTGTTTTGGTAAGTTTTTTGTTAGAGCCTCCGAGTATGTCTTTGTGTTATTATGTGTTTGGTTTGCAGTTGTGGTAGGTCTATGTGGGACTGGGTTTGGTGTGTGTGTGGTTACCTTCTCCTCCTGTCTGGTCTTGTCAGTCCTGAGTTGAGAGAGTTCAGCCTCCAGTTTGGCTATATAGTTGCATCTCTCACATGTATTTGTGTTTGTTGGGAGGAGGAGAGGGTTGTCTTTGTACATGAGACAATTGTGGCATTGTCTCAAGATTCCCAGATTAACCAGCTGAACTGGAGAGGATGCTAGTAATCTACCACTCGACATGCCAGAATATTATAAGGGAGTGCTGTGCCTTTAAGGGAAGTGGGTACTCACAGCGAAGGTAGGTGGATGTAGTGTTTACTTTAGTTAGCGAGTGCTTACTTAGAAGAGAGGTTTTGAGAACAAGTGCTAGGCTTATAATAAAACAATTAGACTGATTATTATAAGAGTAGAGCTGTCTTAAGGGAAAATTTGAAGAGCAGACTTTGTGGAACCAGAAAAAGTTTAACCTTGTTTAACCGGCGCTGCGCTATGCGCAGAAATGGGCAAAGCCGTGCAAACGCGGATTTTAAACAGGGAACTTCAAAAGAGCTAGAAATGGTCCAAAACAACAAATTACTACAAGCTCTTGTGCTGAGGTAACTCCTTCAGGGACAGATAGGCTGCTCAAGGCTCCCCACTCCCACTGGTGAGCAAAGAAACTTCCTTCTATCCAAGTAAGGCAATGGACAACACAGGAACTACACCACAGCCCAGAATACAGCAAAGCCTGTATACTGGTCTAAACTAGTCGAGGAGAGGCGGGAAAACAAGGATATTTTTTTTTTGTTTGTTTTTGAGATAGAAAGCACACAGAAATGCAGGAAACAGTAATACATCAGTTACACAGGCTAGCCCACTTTAGTGGGCAGCCTCAACAGTTAAATTTAACAAACAAACAAAACAACTTTCGACCAATTTTCGACTAAATGAAACTTTAAGTGCAGATAATATATAATGCAATAAACAGTTAAAAAACAGTTTAAGCTTGTTCAAGGTAAGCAAGAGAAGGTATTTCAGGTAAAAAAACAGCAAAAAAATACTTAAATCAGGAAAGTAGTCACTTTTCTCAGTTCTCTGCTGCTAGGACCACTCTGCAGGACCACGAGGAGCTGTTGCTGAGTAGTATAGCCAGAAAAAAAATGCTCAGAGGCGGATTTTAAACAGGGAACTTCAAAAGAGCTAGAAATGGTCCAAAACAACCAATTACTACAAGCTCTTGTGCTGAGGTCACTCCTTCAGGGACAGATAGGCTGCTCAAGGCTCCCCACTCCCACTGGTGAGCAAAGAAACTTCCTTCTATCCAAGTAAGGCAATAGACAACACAGGAACTACACTACAACCCAGAATACAGCAAAGCCTGTATACTGGTCTAAACTAGTCGAGGAGAGGCGGGAAAACAAGGATATTTTTTTTTTGTTTGTTTTTGAGATAGAAAGCACACAGAAATGCAGGAAACAGTAATAAATCAGTTACACAGGCTAGCACACTTTAGTGGGCAGCCTCAACAGTTAAATTTAACAAACAAACAAACAACTTTCGACCAATTTTCGACTAAATGAAACTTTAAGTGCAGATAATATATAATGCAACAAACAATTAAAAAAACAGTTTAAGCTTGTTCAAGGTAAGCAAGAGTAGGGTGTAGGGTGGGCAGACAACATTGCATCAGCTGAAGGCCCATGTTAATATAACACGTCCCAGCATTGGGACAACATTACTGTACTGTAGATTGGAAAGGACACCATTGTGTTACACATGTATGCATGTCATTCAACACGTCAGCAGAAGACATGTCATACTACATGTGATTGGTAAGGTCATATGTCACACAGCAGGCTGGTGTACTGTAAACCTGTGCTGGTCTGTGGCACCATTGCAAAGTAGGGACAGCCATGTCAAACATGTGCATACAGCCACATGCCCAATGTCTACACTCAGCTCAGGGGTAGGCAGAATAATGTTGAAAATACATGCACTGCTTTTGGGGAAATATGCAAGCTAGGGCTCAGGCAAACATAATCT
>NC_056732.1:1002923927-1002943927 GCF_019279795.1 Protopterus annectens
GTTCATACTAGGCTATCTGCCCTAGGGCATTTATAAGCCTAGCCAGAGTGTGTTTGGCTTTCGCCACCCATTTTAAATTAATTTTGCTATGCCCTTTTTTGAGGTTAGTATACTGTGCCTCTGTCTAACAGTGACACAGAAGTGATACCCGGGGTAAACTTACGATCCCCCATCCACTCATCCAGATTCCTCTTGAAGAGAGTCAATGAGGGACTCTGCCTAACCTGGACTGGGATTTTATTCCAGAGTGAAGGGAGCCTCTGGGTTATGAATCTGTCCCTCCAGCATGTCCTATTTATTTCAGTGCTGAGGTTCAAGTCTCGAGCGTAGCTCGATGGGATTTGGATTTTCTGAGGTGCAGCATGTCCATTAATTCCGGGTTGGACATGGCTTTATACGTCAGGCACAGATCGCCTCTGAGCAGGCGGTATTCCACTGAGTAGAGCTGGAGTTTCTTTAACCGGGCGGCATATGGCATCTGTTTGAGCCCTTTGATCCTCTTGGTGAGGTACTTTTGGGGTCTTTCCAGTTGCTGCAGGTGTCTGGTAAGGTACATCCCAAAAGGGGCATTGTACTCAATTATGGGCCTGATGAGGGATGAGTAAAGAGGCACGATGACCTCCCCTGATCTAGATGTGAATCCCTCATGATTAGGTGGGCTATATAAAATGTTTTTCTAACCACTTTGGCCACGTGGTTGTCAAATGAGAGATTGCTATCAACTTGGGTCCCCAGGTCCCTAATTACTTCTTCCGTACTTAGTGGATTACCACTTATGTGGTCATTTGTGGGCACTTTGTTTTTGCCAAAGGGGATGACTATACACTTTTTGGCGTTTAGCTTGAGGCCATGGCTCTGGCACCAGTTGTCTGTTTCTATGAGTCCCTTTTGGAGGATGCTTGTGTCGACTGTAGAGTCGATTATGGTGCCCAGTTTGCAGTCATCTGCGAACTTTGTCATCCACAGTCCTTCCATGTTGGCCTGTACCTCTGAGAAATATATACCGAACAAGAGAGGTCCCAGGACTGAGCCTTGTGGGACGCCACTTGTAACTGGTTTGGAGTCTGACATGGCTCCAGCAATTCTAACCATGTGGGTTCTGTCCTTGAGCCAGTTTGCAACCCATCTAGTGACATAGGGGTTTGTATTTAAGCTGGTGAGCTTATCTATAATGCCCGAGTGGGGTATTGTATCAAAGGCTTTTGCGAGTTCCAGGTAGGGTGTGTGGCCCATCTTCCCCTCGTCAATGGCCTTGGTGACTGTTTCAAAGAAATCGACCAGGTTTAAGAGGCAGGATCTGCCCTTAACAAAGCCGAACTGGGTAGGATCCAGTGTCTGTAGGTCCCCAATATCTTTATTTATAAGTTCCATGATGATCCTTTCCATAGCTTTGCAGACCAAGCTAGTCAGGCTTATGGGGCGATAGTTTCCAGGATCCATTGAGGCACCACCTTTGTGGAGAGGGACCACCGTTGCTGTACGCCACTCTTTGGGGACATATCCTGTAGTAAGGCTGAGATTGAACAGTAGTTTTATGTTTGGGTTTAGCTCTTCTTGGAGTTCATGTAGGACGTAGCCCGGGACACCATCTGGTCCCATTGATGCTGTGTTTTTTGCTTTGGAGAGGGTGGCTCTTACCTGAGCATCTGAGATGTCAGGGGGGCAGCAATCTTCTGGGATAGATAATTGCCCTTTTGGTGGGGAAGTTTGCTGAACCTGTCAGCTAGGATGTTGGCAATGTCTGTGGGTTCAGTGTATTTTTTGTCATTTTGGACTAATTCTGAGCATATCTGGGAATTCCCACCCAGGTTTCTAACATAACTAAAGAAAGCCTTGTGATTATCCTTAGTGTCCTGTGCAATTTTTCTCTCAAAGCTGGCATAGACGATTTTATGAGTGCCCGTAGTTTTTTGCTAATACTGATCAGTGATGTCTTCCCTTTTTGGGATTTTACTCTATCATGTAGTAGCTTCCTCCTTCTATTGTATAGTTTGTTTATGGCTGGGGTCCACCAGACAGGACGTCTGCCTTTGGAGGATTGGGTCTTGGTTTTATTTGGGATCGCATGATCCATGCATTCCTGAAGGTGTTCATAAAATGCGTTTATAAAGGATTCTGCGGTCTGGGCTGTATTTTCCACAGGCCCGGGGGCTTTGAAGGATTCCACCTCGGTTTTGAGGAGTGTGAAATTTGCTTTAGAGAAGTTTTTCACTGTGGAGAGACAAAGATGGCCGCCATTCTATAAGCACTGCAGTACTTCAGCTCTCCAAAGACCAGAAACAAAAATCATCTCTGCGGATGTACATTTGGAGTTAATCAACTAATTGACAGCAATTAATAAACTACTAGAAGTCAGCGATCTTATCAAGGAAAAAAAATTGAAAAAAAATACTTGGTGACAACAGGATTGGAACTGATTGCTTGGTTGATTCTGAACAGAACACCAAACAAAGGACTGAACTACCTCATTACTGAAACCTTTACTTGGTAATCATCTCTATCTGCAGCATTTCAAAATGTCAAAAGAAGATAAAAATATGGACACTACAACTACTAAAACTAAACTGTCAGCATTACAGTCTCCAGAGAAGGAATCCATATTTAAGAGACAGAAAACATTTAGACAGCAAGAAACTGCAAAACAGGGGCATCAGCGAAATCTGATCAACAGGTTACGATGGAAGAAATTAAGTCTGCATTATTGCCTATACAAGATGCATTACAAGACCTAACATCCCAAACACAAACATTTAGTGAGACATGTAATCGGATTCTAACAAGAATGGAGAAAGCAGAAACCAGAATAGCAGCAAATGAAGACAATATAGCATTGCTCACTAAAAGATCTGAATCACATGAGGCTGATATTCAAATGATGCAAAACAAAATTCTGGACCTGGAAGCAAGATCAAGGCGTAACAACATAATCATCAGAGGGATCCCAGAATCAATCCAATATAATGAGCTGAACACTTCTATCATACAAATATTTGAAACATTACTTAAGGACTCTGTGGATGTTCAGCAAATTGTCATCGAAAGAGCACATAGAGCTTACAGGAATTCCCAAGCTTCAAATACACCAAGACCTGTGTATGTCAAAATATTAAACTTCCAGGATGTGAATAAAATACTTCTAACCATAAAAAATCTGGGGATCTATAATGTGGCAAAGTTATAAAGTTTCTATAACACAGGATTTACCAGCACAAATAAGACAGTCTAGACAAATGCTGGCTCCATACTGTAAGTTTCTAATTGACAAAAACATTAGATTTCAAATGAAATATCCTAACAGTTTAATCTTTACTCTTGATGGCATTAAATACACTGTAAATACAAAAAGAAGCCAGACCCACCTTTTGAAGCTGTTTAAGGCTGTGCCACCGTCTGAAAATTGAACAGTCCATCCTGGCTTCTTCCTGCATTAGAGTGAATGGGAGACTTCATTTACGAGGATCCGAGGCTTCAAAATCCTTTGTGTGTTCTTCTTTCTTCAGCAGGCCTGGTAATTCTCCGTTTTATCTTTTAATCTCGTCTTCCTAGCTGAAACACGAAGATTCCACGAAGTTTTATGGCTTCTACGAGCGCTCCTGACCCACGAGGAAGCAGGAAACAAGGTAAAGGAAGCAGGGGGACCGTTTTGAGTGTGGTGCAGGTGAGAGGCCCGTTCGCGAATTGGTTCCCCCGTCGTGAATGCGAAAATTCGAAAAATGAACTGCCTGGACTGCTGCAACTGCTGGGAAGCAAGAAGAGCTGCTGTAAATCAAAAACGAAGCTTTTTGGGACTCTTTTGATGCTAAAATGACTGTGAAACAATCAATGAGGTAAAGTGTGTCTTGTATGGACAAAAATGTATGGTTTGGCTGTTGCTGTATAAGAGTCTATGGCTTAGTGGTAAATCCAGGTAATGCAGTCTATTTTTTGTGTTATTTTTTTTTCTCTCTTTTTTTTTTTTTTCCTTTGCAGGCTTGTTTTGTAACTTACTGTGTTTTATTTAGTGAGTAAATAAGTGAATAAATAAGTATCTTTTAACTGTGATCAGTTTGGGGAAAAGGGAAAGAGGGAAAAAATATATATATATATATATAGCATAATTAGCAAACAGTAGTAGTTGTTGTGTAATATAGGTGATGTCTAACTGTAATGATCTATAAAAATTAAATGCAATATTGTAGGAATGTTTTGACGATAAATAGCTGACCTAAATAATGGCTTGTTTTAAACAAATGTATAATAACTGTGTGCTTATTAGGTGAACTGTTAGTTAAAAGGTTTTGGAACAAGTAATTATAATGCTAACATATTATTGCTGAATTTAAAGTTTGTTAAAAGTGAATTATTTGACATGTCAGGTACAATTAGTTTACATGAATATTAGGGAAATGTTCAGAGCTGTAGTTACGTGAGTGCGGTGTTTAGTAGGGAATGTCTGGGTTAGACTTTGTAGACGTAGATATAGTTGGTGTAGGTTTTTTGCATGCTATTTTATTGTTAGTTAATATAATTAGTAGATTAGCTACTTGGGGAATGTTATCCAATGTGAAAAACCTATGTTCATCCTGGTCCGGAGGAATAGTGGATAGGCACTGGGTAGGGATGGGATGGCTGTTTTGCTTCCAAAAAATTCACATAATACCAACACTTGTCAATTTAAGGTGGAAAACAAAAAATAGATACCATTATTCATCAATTCATAGTTTAGAATGTGGATAATAGATTCCTGGAATGTTAAAGGACTCCAGAACATGAAAAAAAGAAAGCTGTTTCTGCATCTGTTTTTTAAATCAAAAGCAGGATTTATTCTATTACAAGAAACACATTTGACTAATGACCAGTGGGAAACAATGAAGGACAAGAAATGGATTAGGAAGGTTGTAAAGGCGGAAGGGACTACGAATAGTGCTGGGGTGGCAATTATAATCAAGAATCAGTTTCAAGGAGAAATTTTGGAGGACAAAATAGATAAAGAAGGCAGATGGTGTTTGGTGGTTCTCAAAACTGAAAGTTTGGATAAGCCGATAGTACTTTTATGTGTTTATGCCCCAAATGTGAACCAACATCATTATATAGCTTCAATTTACTCTATTCTACAGTCATATAACAACTGTTACATAGTGATGGGGGGGGGATTGGAATGCTTACCAAGATTCTAAAACTGATAAGTTGGGAGCTTCGACTGCTTTTAATAAGCAGGCAATGGTAGCGTTGAAAGAACTGAGAATGGATTTCAAACTGTATGTCCCATTTAAACACAAACACATACAAGCAAAGGCAGAAAACTTTACTTTCTATTCTAGCTGCCATAAAATGTGGTCAAGAATTGATTTTTTTTTAATTCCAGAAGTGTTCATTTCACTTGACCCTAGGGTTTCTAATCAAGCTAGACAGCTCTCAGACCATTCTAAAATAACTTTAACTTTAAAGACCGATATTTTGAATACTAAAAATCATGGTGGATATAATTGGTCCTTAAACCCATACCTATTAACCAAAGAAGATATAGTACAGGAAGTTAAGGAGATACTTAAACAATTAGTATACAATATACCCCGTAATGAACATCCATTAGATATAGAATGGGCTACAACCAAAACTTTGTTAAGAGGATTATTTATTCAGAAAGCCACTTATTATAAAAAACTCCAAAATAAAGAACAACTGGATCTGGAAAACAAAGTACAATTATTGGACCAGGAGCTGATGAGTAACTACACTGAGCAAGCAGAAACTGAGTTGTTAAGATGTCAGAAAGAGCTGTTTCTTATGCATAACAGAAAATTGACACTGTATGAACAAAGAAGTTTAGTTAAATATGCAAATCACATTCAAACTCCCTCGAAAGCATTAGCCCGTATTATTAATCAGACGAAATCGACACGATTAATTACCGAAATAAATCATAACAATACGTTATATACTAATAAGTCAGATGTCATGAAGATTTTTGAATCAATTTTTAATCAGATATATGGTGAGCAACAAACTCATGGGCATGATGAAGAGAAAAGAATTCTTACAGAAAATTAATTTTCCCAAGATTGACAAGGATTCTCATGGAGAATTGACTGCATTGATTACAGTTGATGAAGTTCTAGAGGCAATTAAGAAATTAAAGCCACATAAAGCCCCAGGACCAGATGGTATGACCTCTGAATTTTATAAATCTTTTAGTGGGATTCTGAGCACCGTACTTTCACAGACCTTTAATTATATCATTTCGAATGGCAGCAATGATCTTCATTTTAATGCCTCAAGAACAATTCTGATATTGAAAGAGAATAGTGATCCGAAAAATCCAGACAATTATAGGCCCATATCATTGCTGAATATTGATATGAAAATCATGACATCTATTCCAGCTAGTAGATTAAAAAAAAGAATAAACTTGATAATATCAGAAGAACAGGCGGGGTTTATAGATGGGAGACAGACTACAGACAATACATTAACTCTTCATACTTTAATATCTTATGCAAAGTATAAAAATATGAACATATATGCTTTAATAATTGATGCTCAAAAAGCATTCGATAGAGTTAATTTGGCTTATTTATTTGAAACATTATCATATTTCAATATACCTCAGCTTTTTATTTCTATGTTAAGAAATTTATACAAGAATGCATACACTAGTTTATATATAAATCATGAATGTTCCAAAAGGATTCAAATTAAAAATGGAACTCGACAGGGGTGCCCATTGTCTCCCATACTGTTTAATCTGTATTTGGAACCTTTATTTCTTCATATGAAACAAAAGTTTTTATAATTCTCCTGTACTTCTTGGGATAAAGGTTAGGATGGCTGCTTTTGCAGATGATTTAAATATATACAGTACCACACGGTGTCAGATACGGAAAAATACTAACAGCAATACAAACCTTTGAGAAAATTGCTAATTACAAACTAAATTTAAAAACCAAAATATTCCCTCTAAAGACACCTACACCTTTTCAATGCTACCATTGATAGGACGAGTAAGGACAGAAGAAAGAATAAAATATTTGGAGATTGACTTCTCAACTGAAAATAGAGAATTTTTATCAACAATATTAAGGCAACTGGAGACCGAATAACAATGGATTTGAAAAGATGGAGTAAGTTGAAGCTACCGATGATGGCAAGAGCAGCGATAATAAAATGAGCGTTCTCCCAGAATGCTATATATTTTTAGAGCAGCACAACTTAAAATCACGAAATCCTTTTTTAAGCAATTTCAGATAGGATTGGGGAAATTTCTGTGGGAACCCAGAAAAACGAGAATATCCTATGAGAAACTGATGATTCCTAAAATGAGGGGTTGGATTTACGGATTTTGAGATGTATTATACAGTGATTCAGGCCAATAGGATTTTAAGGGTGTCTTACTTGGATAGTGAAAATAGAAAATGGATACCCAAATGGGTACTGCTAAATTATAAACATATAAAAGGGAAGGGAATTAATGTTAAAGCTGTACCATTTCTGAATATAAAACATTGAGTAAATATGAGTTAATGGAGCACATCAAGGTATGGGCAATGGCGACTCAAACTCTGTTTGCCTCCTTGAACCTTTTAAAATATATGATGATGTTTCAACCGTTTGATGGGAATCCTAATATAACTATTGGTAATCAACTGATAGACTTAAAGAAATATCCATTTATTAAGGAATTAACTGTAAGGATTTATACCCCTTCCTAGGAGTAGCGGTACATGATATCTTAAAAGAGATGAATCTTCCCATTTCTTATTTAATTATAATGAGGCAGTTAAAAGATTTGGCCATAAATTACTTTACCAGTTCTGAAATTAAAAAAGAGGAACTAGTTATTTCAGGTCATCTGTGGGAAGCATTGCAACAAGATAGAAAATATATATCCTCAGCGTATAAAATGGCAAAAGAGAGAAAATATAATAATCATATTCTGTTATCGAAATACTGGAGAGAGAAATTGCCATCCCTAGACGACAGTAAAATAGTAGAAGCGTTTAACTTAACATTAAAATCCGTATCACTTCAAAAACTGGTCTTTACTCAATTGATGATATTTAACAATGCATATTATACCCATCTAACACTTCATAAATTTAATTCAAAAAAGTCACCTAAATGTCCACAGTGTGTAGATCAGATAGCAGACCTGTTACACATGTTCTGGAGTTGCAAGTGCATTTATAAATTATGGAATTCTTTAAAGTTACAACTACAAAAAATGGGTTACCAAAACTCAACACTCTCCTGGGAATTTCTGATTCTACATATTCCACCAGAGAATTTGGACAAAACAAAAAAGATTGTAATTATGAATATTAGTTTACTAATGAAATTATATATAGCCACAAATTGGTTGAACCCAGCACAGGTGTCGTGGCAAAATTTCAGGCTGTTAGCGATTAAGCATATATTAGAGCACAAATTGTTAATTAGAAATAATAAGAAAAGTATAAACAGCATAAAAATTTGGGAACAAATCTTTAATATTATTTTGGCGTAGCGGTTCCTATCCACTTTCCGTCAGGACATTCTGTATGTGTACCAACACATTCTTGGATTAGCTAGAAAATGTAGAAATAATACAAATTATTGGCTTGAGTTGGTTTATAATTGTCTATTGTAGATGCTTTTATGTTTAATTTTTTGTGATTTTATTTTCCTGTACTTGGTTAAAATGATATTTATTCTTAAGGTATTATAGGGAAATTCAAAATGGAACTAAAACATTGGAAGCAATATTGTACATAATGTAAATAGTATGTGAAATGTATAATGGTTTTGCAAAACAATAAAAATGATTATTGAAAAAAAAAAGTTTTTCACTGTGGTTTTCTGGGCAGGGGGTGGGGTCGGGATGTGAATATCCAGTGAGATTAGTTTATGGTCTGATCTTACCAGTGAGGGATACACTTCTGGTCTGGAGCATAGAGTCCTCATGTTGGTGATGATCAGGTCCAGTATGTTTTCCCCTCTTGTGGGAGTGGTAACAAGTTGTTCCATAGCATTTGAGTTTATAAATTCTAGGAACCTTTGGGCTAGGGTGTTGGAGCTAGAGTAATGCTCCCAGTCTATGTTTGGGTAGTTGAAGTCACCAATATAATGGTGTTTGGAGAGACCTTCATATTTTCCAGTGTTCTCAGGAAGGCCGAGTGGAGTTCCTGGGTTTGGGAGGGTGGTCTGTAGCAGGCTATAAAATGGAAGGCAGTTTTACCCACTGTTAGTTGCACATGGATAGTCTCTGATGCTCCGTGCTGTGCCACCAACCTGGAGGTGTGGGCATCTTTGACCAATATGAGGTATAACCTGGTAGTGCTGGGGTGCTCTCGGGAGCCTTGAACCAGGTTTCTGTTACTGCACAGATATCGATGTTCTCCATGCTAAGGAGAGTTCCGAGTGCATGCATCTTGAGGTTTAGACTTCTGGCATTGAGTAGCATTACTCTTAGTTTCTTATCCCTTGTGATACCTATGGAAGTGGGTTTGTCTTTTGAGCCTTGCCTAAAAAAGGCACTATGGGGGTAGCAAGAGCCTTTGCCAATATCCGAAAGCCCAGGGGTGATAGGTGCAAGCCGTCCCTAGCGAAGCATTGTGGCTTGTCGAGCATGTCATCCCAGGCTGACAGGCATTGGATGCCCTTTGGATGACACCAATACTTAAGCCAATTGTTGAAATTGATCATCTTGTCTTCATATTGTGGCATCATTCTTGGTGAAGGTAAGATGCTACTCAAGGTCAGGGTCATACCGGCCTGGGCTACATGCTCAGAGAGCTCCTCTATGTCTCTTTTCATGTAGTCCAGGGAGGTACGTCTCAGGTCATTCACACCAGCATGGACAATGACTGAGTCATATTTGTACTTGCCTTGGAGTGACCTGAGTGCTTGTGTTATGTGGCGGATCCTAGCGCCTGACAGGCAGCTCACCGTGACCTTCTCCTTGATCAGCCTGGTGAGCGGGACGTCAGTGTGCCTGATGACAGAGTCACCTATTACAAGTGTATCAGGTGTGTTGTTTAGCCTTAAGGGCTGTGACTGTTCGGCACACTGGCTTTGTGAGCTATGTGTTGCACGTGTTTTGTTTTGGGGTAGCAGTTGCTTGGGTGTCTGCTTTGGAGGTCTCTGCTGCTTAGGCAGATTTTAATTTAGAGCCTCCGAGTATGTTTTTGTGTGTTTATGTGTTTGGTTTGCTGTTGTGGTAGGTCTATGTGAGACTGGAATTGTAGTGAGTGTGGTTTCCTTTTCCTCCTGACTGGTTACACCAGTACTGAGATGAGAGAGCTTAGCCTCCAGTTTGGCTATATGGTTGCATCTCTCACATGTGTTGGAATTTGTTGGGAGGAGGAGAGGGTTGTCTGTGTACATGAGGCAGTTGTAACATTGCCTCAAGATTCCCAGATTCACCAGCTGGACCGGAGAGGAGATTGACAACTGACCTTTGGACATGCTAGAATAGTATTGGGAATTCCTTTATAATTGAGAAAAAAGGGCCAATGGGGAACAAGGTACTCAAGGTGAGTTTGTGTCAAACATGTTCACATGCCCTAGCCCATAGGACCTCCGGATATCCCCTGTGGTGCATGTAGTACCTGCGCATTACTGCAGTGTGGCAAACTAAGTATTTTGGGAGTGTATCTGTGGGCCTGGCACAGAGTGTCAATGTGAGTCCATTAGAGAATGTGGTTGTGTTGACAATGGCATCCGTTCATGTGGACAGCCATGTGTGCTACACCTAATGTATGTCTACTATATCTCTGTTGCAGCTGTCGTTCTCCAACCACATATATGTTCTTACAGCACACCAACATGTCAGCTTTATTTATTTATATTTATTTATTTATTTATTGACATTTGTTAACCAGGTTTGTCCAGCTGGGCTTGTGGCCCATTTACAGTGGAGACCCGAGGAGAAAAGCTCCGGTAATACATTTTAAAACATGTACAATTTTAAACAATATTGATATAATGGCAGTTATAGCAAGATGATTCACATATGTTGGGATACATGCATAAAGTTAAAGTTGCATTAAAAAGAAGCTAAGTAACAATTTTACATTGATATAGTTCAATAGGTCAACAATGAACATTTTTTGTTTGTATAAAATTGTGCAAATGCATAGTAGACACATTGGAGAGAGAGGTGTAATGAGATACTAAGTATGGTCCTTTTGAGGATACATAAAGGGAAGGAAGTCTAGGTAGGGCCATGGCAAGGGCAGGTTCTGGAATTGAGAAAATAAGCTTTTAGTTCATTTTTAAAGTGTGAGGTGTGGGAGATTGAACGTAAGTCAAGGGGGAAGTTTGTTCCAAGCATGGGCAAGGGAGTGTTTGCAGAGTAATTTGCCTACTGACCTTTTTGGGTGGTAGATATCAAGTAATTGTTGGTTAGAAGTACAGAGGATCTGGGATGGGATGTAGATGGAGACTAAGGAAGATAGAGATGGACAGAAGGAGGGTTTATAAAGACTAGAGTGTAGCATATGAAATTGATAAGATAGCAGAAACTGGGGAAGTTCAAGCCATTGAAGAGAGTTTAAAGAAATGCAGTGGTGTGAGTTGTATGGGGAGTTAGTAATGAATCTGGCTATTTTATGGTAAGTCTGTTGCAGTTTGTTTAGATTGGAGGCCTGGATATTGGTAAGAACTGGGGTGGCATATAAGAGGGAGGGGAGGAGGAGTGCCTGACCCAGGGTAAGTCTAGATTCAGGGGTTAGGAATTTTTTGTTCCGATATAGCAGACCTAGTTTCTGGTTTGTTTTTTTTATACATTGGAGTATGTGTAGGTTGAGCTTGAGTTCATCATCGATAATGACCCCTAGGAGTTTTGTGCGGGTGTCAGGTTGGATATTTGTATTGTTAGAAGATGTAATAAAAAGGAGGTTTTGTGATGAGAAAGAGAATGGGGAAGGAAAAGTAGGAGTTTGGTCTTTTTGGGATTTAGGATCAATAGGTTGTGAGAAAGCCATTGTTCAGTGGATAGTAGGGCCTATTGGGTCAGGGAGTGTAGTTCCGGAATGTTATTTGAGATGGATATAATTGTGGAGTTGTCAGCATACTGAATAAGGGAGGATTCTTTGCATGAGGTGTAAAGATCATTGGTGAAGATGTTAAACAAAAGGGGTCCCAAGATGGAGCCTTGGGGAACACCAGTGGAGATGGGAAGGAAAGGTGAGGAGGATGAGAGCCATTTGACAGATTGTTCTCTGCCAGACAGGTAACTGTTAAACCAGGCAAGTGCGGAGGGGGATAGGTGGAGATTTGTGAATTTGGATAGTAGTAGAGGATGAGAGACAGTATTGAAGGATTTGAAGAGATCTAGGAAGAGACAGGAAATGAGTTTATTGTTGTCTAGGGCCTCTGCAATGATATGAGTGAAGGAGAGGAGGGCAGTGGTGGTGCTGTGGTGATGACGAAATCCATGTTGGGTAGGGGTAAGTAAGTGGTGTGTGAGGAGGTGACTGAGAAGCTGTGAGTGAATACATTTTTCTAATATCTTGGAGAGGGGGGACAGAATGTCAATGGGTCAGTAGTTTGAGGGGTCAGTGGAGTTTCCACCATTATGAAGAGGGATAGTGAAGAAAGATTTCCAAAGGGTGGGGACAGTTGATTCCAGAATAGATCGATTAATTATTATAGATACAGGATAGGCAATTGAGTCAGCAGCAAGTTTGAGAAATGTAGGAGATAGATTGTCAGTGGAAGGAGAGCAAGGTTTTAGCTTGAGTAGTAGAGATTTGATGTAAGTAATGGGAACTCTCTCAAAAGAAAACAAAGTTGTGTTAGTGGGACTTGGAGAGGTGGGTGTCGAAGTAGAGTTTGGCTTAGTGGTTACCAGATTTTGGATGGAAAAGATAAAGTGTTTATTCAGGAGGGTAGCTGTTTCCTGAGAGGAAGAGTTAGGGTATGGGGAGGGATTAGAGGGCTTTCCAGGATAGAGGATGTTGTTGAGAGTTGACCAAAATTTTTGAGGACTGGATTTGTTGTTAAGCTGAGCAGAGCTATAGTATAACTTTTTGTCATTAGTTGTATGTTTTTTTGCAAGGTTCCTCAGTTGCCTGTTATTTGAAGAAAAGGTGGTTGTTTAGTTTTAGTCCAGGTTTTCCAAGCATGATCTCTTTGTTTCATAAGGGACCTAGTCTCTTTGGAGAGCCAGGGAGCATGGTTTGATTTTACTCTGATCTTCCTAGAGGGAGCTAAGGAGTTTAGAGTATTCATGAAGATGCTATTGAAAGTGCTTACAGCATCTTTTAGGGGGATGTGTTTTAGAATGGACCAATCTATGTTGTGGAGAATGGAGTTAAATTGGGATGAATTGAAAGTCGATAGTTTTCGACAGTCTTTGATAAGGTGGGGTTTAGGAATATGGGAGTAGTGTCTTAAGATGGTGGTAGGGAGATGATCACTGAGGGAGTCAGGTAAGGTGGTGGGATTGTGGTATTGGTGGGAGGAATTGGTAAGGATCCAGTCTATGATGGAGCTGGAAGAGGAATTTTTATGGAAACGAGTGGGAGATGTTATAAGTTGGTGGAAGCCATGTAGGTGGATACTGAGTTGGGGGGAGTCAGTTGTGAGTTTGGACCAATCAATGTTGACATCACCAAGGATAAGTGTCTCATATGGTATGTTGTGGGAGAACCAGGACAGGATGTTTTCAAGAATGTGCAGATTATTACCAGGAGGAAGGTAGATAGAGGCAATTGCAAGTTTTTTGTGGGGATTCAGATGGCAGTTAAGGATGATGATTTCAGCTGGGAGGAAGTCAGGAATTGGGGAAGGGTATGGTGCAAGGTTAAGAATGTTTGAGTAGAGGATGGCCACGCCACCACCTTTTTTTACAGGTCTATCAGATCAGAAGATATTATAACCTGGTGGGAGTATTTCACTATTTGAGATGTATGGCTTGAGCCAGGTTTCAGATAGGGAGAGGATGTGAGGGGTATTGAGAGCTATCCATGAGTGCAGCTCAGTGACTTTATTTGCTAGACTCTGAATATTCAATGAGTAAATAGTTAAATATTTGGATGGAGATGATTGTTGTGACTGAGGTTGGTGACTGTTAAAGAAGTAAGATGGGAGCAGTGTAGAGGTAGTTTTGGGGCGAGAAGAGGGGCCAGGGTTGGGATGGATATCTCCAGAATAAAATAAGTTTTTAGTGAGGAGAGAGTGTGTAGTAGATGCTAGATGGAGTTTGTATAGTTTTGACTTAGCTTTGTGGGAAGGTTTAAAAATCTGTATTATGGATAGTTTATATAGACTTGAGATAGAGGTAGTAAAGAGATTAGGGGAGATAGTAAAAGATGAAGTAGTTGGATATATGTTGTATGAGTGAAAAGTTGGTGAACATAGGAGTGGGTCAGAGAGATTGGAGTGGTAAGAGGTGGAGATAGAGAGAATAAGGAGTAGTGTAGAATATATTAGAAAATAATACATGTTGGAATAAAATATGGTCAGAGTAGGTAGAGAGACAGTGGTATAGATGAAGTGGTGTTGACAAGATTGTCAGATTAGTAAGATGGTTGTGGCAATAGGCAGGAAGTGGAATTTTAGTGGCTAGTGGGACAGGAAGGGGAGGGATAGTTAGGTATAAAGGTGATTGTAATGGGAGTGGGTGGGAATGGGGGTAGGGTAGGGTAGGGGAGAAAAGTGAGCCCGAACGTAGCGAGGGTGAATGGAGTGGGGCTAGCACCCTGGTCAAGAAGTACTCATAGAAACAATCAGAAAAGATAGTGAAAAACTAGCTTGAGAGACAAGGATATAACGTTTCTAAAGGTATAGTCACCAGAAATAAAATAAAAAGAAATAAAATATGAGCAGAAGTAAGCTTACAAAAGTACACTGGTCTCAAGCTACACAAGTAGATTTACTTGAAGGAAACCCAGTGCTGTATGGTTAAAATAAGCTACAATAGAAAGGGGCTTTGCAGAGGGGGAGAGAGGTATTACTAGCAGCTAAAAGCAGGGCAAAACATACAAAAAAAATAATATGTAAGATTCTGAAGACAGTAAAATAGGGCAGGTGCACTAGGAAAGGCAATTATGAGTGAGGCTAGAAATGAATTCAGGGAAGGGTAAAGTGCAGAACAGGAGAATATACACAGAAACAGTATGAGGATAGTGGGTAACCAAAGAGAAAGGATAGGAGCTGCTGGCATCTGCTTTTCGTGGTGACTAGCAAAAAAAACACTGTAAATTCTTGTTGTGCTTATAAAGTCTAGCATTAATTAAAAGATTAGCTTTTGTAGTGGTTATTTATTGGGACACATACTTCAGTGGTATTATTTTAAGCTTAAAATGGTGGCTTCTGGACAGATAGTTAGAGTTACAGGGTATCTGTTAAGGTCCTCAAATCTGTGCTGCCTGTACTGTGGCCAGGAGAAAACTGCAGGAAAAAATCAACTAGGGCTATAAAAACAGATAGGAGGGAGATTAGTTATGAGCAAGTAATTCAGGAAAAGAGCAAGAGTCAAAAATACCATGGGTAGAGAGAAAAAAATTAATATAGGTAGGCAGAGACAGTATACCTAGCATTAATTTCCATTGTATGAGTGTCTTACACACATACACACATAGCTAGCTAAGAACACAGCAGTGTTTACACCTATGCATAAAGTAATGCAGAACAACAGTAGTTAACAGCACAGTGTAGACATACACAAGGCAATAATTCACAAAGCAGGAAAACAGAAATCCGGGATACTGAGGACAACAACAATTGGTACACTTTCAGGCAATAGTTCTTCCTTTTACTTTAGTGCTACACCAAGAAATTACAGTGAAAATACTATAGATACATGTAAATGTGAAGTTAAGGTGCCTGTTGCTCCTTGCAAAAAGAAACTTAGTTGGTAAATATTCACATTTACAGTTTTCTTTCATTAAAAAACAAGAAATAATATGAGTACAATTCAAACACTAAGCTACCCGTGATCATAATGTGCTGGAGCTCTTTGCAACAGGGAAAATAGACTTTAAATATTCACAAAACAAGAGTCGCGAGAAAAAGTACACCAAAACTGCATATGCAAGCAATATTCATCTCAATATAATTACAAAATACTATATGATCTAAAGCAGATAAAGCAACAGAATAATCACCAAATATTGTAAGATTTAAAGCAGTTAAGGCATCAGAAAAGACATCACAAAACAGTTAAAGCCAAAGAATCAAAAGTTTACCTTACACAGAGCAGCAGATGCTCAGCAGCATGAAAGGGAAAGAAGGTTTCAAAATGGCTCCTGCTGTTGTGAGGCACCTATGAAGACTAGGAAGAGGAAGTGAGGTGAGGGAGAGGGATAATGACTAATACTGGGCTGGGCTAGCACCCTGGTCAAAATGTAATCATAGAAACAGTCAGAAAAGATAGTGAAAAACTAGCTTGAGAGACAAGGATATAAAGTTTCTAAAGGTATAGTCACCAGAAATAAAATAAAAAGAAATAAAATATGAGCAGAAGTAAGCTTACTAAAAAACAAAATTTTAGTTTTTAAAAAAAACCTTTGAAAAACCCAAAAAAAGGTTTGGGGGGCCTTTGGTTTTGGGTTAAAAATAAAAGGCCCTTTAAAAAAAATAGAAAGGGGCTTTGGGGGGGAAAAAAAAAGGAAAGGGAAAAGTTAATTAAAAACGGGGGGGCCTTTAAAAAAAGCCAAAAAGGGCCCCCCCCCCCCCCCCCCCCCCCCCAAAAAAAAAAAAAAAAAAAAAAAAAAAAAAAAAAAAAAAAAAAAAAAAAAAAAAAACTTTTCCCCAAAAAAATATGTAAGACTAAAGGGGAAAGGGGTTTAAAATGGGCTCCTGGTGTTTTGTGGGGCCCCAAGAAAAAATTGGGGAAGGGAAAGGGGTGAAAAAAGGGGGAAATATAAAGGGGGTAAGGAAAAGGGGGTAACCAAAGAAAAGGGAAAAAAGGATGGGGAAACGTTTTTGGGGACAAAAAAAAGTTTTTTGGTTGTCAAAAGCAAAAATTTAAAAAAAAATTTTTTTAAAATTTTTTGGGAAATTTCATTAAAGGGAAATGGGGTTTCAAAAGTAGTTTAATTAAAAAAAAATCTTTTAAGGTTAAAATCGTCTGCCATTTTTCCCGGGAGAAAACTGCGGGAAAAAAACTCAAAAACAAATAGGAAGGAGTTGAAGAAAAGAAAAATTCAGGGAAAAGGAAAGGCAAAAATAATGAAAAAAAAAAATTAAAGGGTCAGGGGAAATATACCAGAAACCAGTATGGGTTTAAAAACAAAGAAGAAAAGGAGGGGGAACCTTTCTGGTAATGCAAAAAACTAAAACCTTTTTGTGCTTAAAAGGGCAATTTAATTAAAAGAAAACGTAGGTTTTTTACTGAGGACAAAAATTGGTAATTTTCAAAATGGTTTTCCACTTTGGGTTGCACACCGTTAAGGTCCTAAACCCTTGTAAAGGGAAATTTAATCCCGGGCCCTTGAAATTATTTGGGAAATATTAAATTTCGGGGTTTTCCCTTAAAAACAAAAAATTGTAAACAAACATGTTTAGGTTTTAAAAGTCTAAGCCCTTTCAAAAATGATTTAAAAATTTTCCCCCCAAACAAGGTATAAAAAAAAGGTACCCCCTGCTTAAAAAGAAAATTTTTTTTTAAAAATATTATGATAAAAGGGATGGCCTTCACCTATTGAAGTTTTTAAAGGCTAAAAAGCTTTAAAAACAGTTGAAAAAATTTTTCCCAAAAGGGCCAAAATTAAACATGAAAAAAGAAATTTCAAAATTTTTGGGGTTTTTGGGGGCCCATAAAGGGCTGGAAAGGGAAGGGGAGGTGGGGAAAAGACAAGGGGGTCCCCTGGAAATTTTCCCTAAAAAAACAAAAAGGGGGGAAAAAATACCCTTAAAGAAAAGGAAAAAGGGTATGTCCCAAAAAAAAAATAAAAAAAATTAAAAAAGGGGTGTAAGGGCAAAATGTTTATTGAAAAAACCCATCCCTGTTTTAAAAAAGTTGGGGGTTTTAAAGGGGTATTCTGCTTTTTTTAAAACGCAAAACATCCTTTTGTGAGGGCCCCAAAATCTGTAGGGGAAATTTGTGGGCTGGTTCAGGGGGGAAATTTTTGCCGGGTTATCACGAAACAATTGGGGGAACCCAAAGGAAAAAGGATAGGGTTGCGGCCGTCTTGGGTGATGGGAATAAAATTTTTGGCCTTTTTCGCATTTTGATTGGAATTATTTACTGAAAAAACTTCGGGGTTTTTTTTAACCCAAAATGGGGCCCACTGTTAAGTTGCGGGGTACAAGGGCCCAAAAATTTTTGGGACAGGATTCATGCAGAAATAAAATGTTTTGTGGGTTTGAATTTTCCCTTTTGGGTTTTGGGTTAAAGGCAATCTTGATTTTATTAAGTTCCTAAATGCTTTGACTTTCCCCCTCCCATTCGGGTATTTAAACCCCTCCCAACACCATTTTTTTTGAAATGGGTTTGGGGTCCCCAGCAGCCCCTCCTGTTCCCATTCAGCGGGGGCCCATCCCACCGGGGCCCCAAAAAGAAAACATCTGGGGGCCCAGCCTTAAATTCCACCTTTTTTGGTTGGGCACCCCCTTTCTGGGGGTTCCCAAAAAACTAAAGGGGGGTTCCCCCTGGGAGGGGGTCCAGACAAAACTTCCGCTGTTGTACAGCCCCCGGACTCGGGGGTTTTTTAAAAGGGTTTAAGGCCCAATTCCTTTTTTTAAAAGGGCAAAAAGTGCCTTTTTAAGGGTTGAGGGCCCCCTTGGACGGCCCCCGGCCACTGCCACCTTTGAACTGGGGAAAATTGGGGTTGCCCAGGCTGGGGATGTAGGGTTTCCACCCCGGGGCGGGGCTTGTACTGAAACCCCCTGTCTGGGGTTTTCCCCCAACATGCCAAAAAGGGGCCCTTTTATGCTGCGCCCGTCCCCTCCCCTTTTCCCTTTTCCCCCACAGATATACTTTTTCCCCCTAAAAATTTCCCCCTTTTTGGGGGAAACAAACCCAATCTTTTTAAAAGAACCAACTTTCCCCCAAAAACCATACTGTATTTCCAACCCCATGGCCATTTGGACCCACAGAACCCCTTTAATTAGGGGCCATCCCCAACAATTCCCAGTTGGGCCTCCCCCTTTTCTCGGCCCCACCCCCTTGGTACCCCCATAAATCTTCCCCCCGGGACAGGTAGCGGAAAATGCCCCTTTGTAAAACCCCTCCCGTTCAGGGGGCCCCTTTTAATTTTAAAGGAGATATGCCCCCAAAACGGGGCCCCTTTAAGGGTACTGCCCCCCAACAAATGATTTGGCGGGCTTTTTTGGGGTTAAGTTCTGCCCAGGGGGGATTTTAAGGGCCAAAGGGGTAAAAAGGGGTTTTGTAGGGAAAAACACCCCCCCGTCTGAGGGACCCCCAATTCATAACCCCCCTTTAAAAATCGGCTTGCGGGTTTTCCCTTTTAAAATTCCTTTTTAACCCCCCTTTTTCCCAAAAAGGGAATGTTCCTGAAAAATTTTAATATGTATTTAACCTTTTCCCCTGGACAAAACCCCTTTTAAATACATCACAAATAATCCATTTCCTAACCCTGTTTGGAATTTGATGCACGGGATTAAATTTTTGGTAAGGTCGGATCCCCTGTAACCCATGGCCCCTTAGGGGAAAAATTTTCCCCAATAGTGTGTGGCAGGGTCCGGGTTTCCTTGAGGAAGGAATTTTTTTTGGGGGAAAAACCTTTGGAAGGAGTGATTAAGGCCCAAAATTAAAAGGCGGTTGTAAACCAGGTCTTTTGGGGGTTTGCTGGGGCAACAATCAAAAACCTTCTGGTTTTTTCCCCTTTTCATTCCTTTTTAATTTGTTTTTTCCGGGGTTTTTAATATTTTAAAATTTTTATTTTGGCGGCCAAAACATTTACACCACTTGTTCCCAACTTTGAAATGCACGGGATTTGGTGTTTGTTTCTGAACTCCAGGGGTTAGTGGGAAATAAATTACCTTGTGTCCCATTCCTGGTTTCACCCTTTCAGAAGGAATTTTTTGGCGGGGCCCCATTGGTACGGGGGTTTTGGCCCTTAAAGCATTTT
>NC_056732.1:1002953927-1003023927 GCF_019279795.1 Protopterus annectens
TGGAATTGCATGTTGTCATGCCCAAAGTGGGATACACTAGAAAAGTAAATTCTCCCGTGCAGTGAAGAAGATCCTGCTGCAGGTCCCTCCAGCTGCATGGCGGGCAGATGCTCCATCATGAGAGATGTGACTGGAATTTCTGTGCACATGTCTTGTAAGATTTTCTAGATGAAGTCAGTGCAGTAGTAGTAAACTGCTAGGTGACAGAATCTAAAAAAATGACTTCTTCATTTTACAGGAACATCAGGACGACAGGTTCAGAAGCTGCCTGCTCAAGGTATGTTAACCATTACTTTTCATACTACTCTAGTAAACAGTAGTACTTTCAGGGGGCTTCAGTTGCTGGTGATGGGATTCTACTTAGTTTTGATAATTTATTGCAGTTTTAAATGGTAGGGTTTTATCAGGTTCTTCTGCTGTGGATGTAGGCATGCCTGATGTTGGGAAACTGTCTGATAATGATGACAACTAAAACCTAGCATAGTTAGGGGTCACAGTGTCAATAACAGACTTGGGCAATTTGATGGCCATATCCCCCACCATATTCCCCTGGCAGAGATATCTATGCTTGTGCAACTCAATCCACAGACACTGGGATGACACCTATAGACAGAAAGATTCAGACACATCTGCCCATGAAGTGGTCTTATCACCAGTGGTACAGTCCACTTTATTTGAGGCAAGTTCCACTGGGTGAGAAGATGACCTTAGGGGTTGGTAAGTCAGTGGTTGAACACATCATGTGTACTGCCATCTCTTGAGCTGAGTGTGTCCATGGCTACAAATCAATAACACAATACAGGAGACAAACACACACCAACACAACCAGTTGGATTAGTATGTGGGTTGACATGAGGATCTGATGGAATGCATGGGTGAGATGTATAATATTATGGTCATGTCATACTAGGTGTTTGCATGCAGTAGGTGCCTCTGTGTGGCTGCATACCATGGGCAATGCATTTCCCATGATAAGCCCACCATAATCTCCACCTCTGTTGGTGGGGTCCAGCTTGGGAGGAGGAAGGCACAGCCTTGGACTTGTAGTAATACCACTAACTTCATCACCACCATCCAGCATTAAGGGCACAATGAGATGAGGTAGATATCCACACAAATGAGGATTTTGTGCAACTAACACCCATAGTATGAGCCACAGTTCCCACTCACAGAACACTTTGCCCCTTTTGTGCATTTCAGATCCGATCATGGGCAAGGTTGTTGATGGTCAGTACGTATGTCTCCTGTGGGTACCCTGGACCTGTCCATCAAGACCCCAGCATAGTGCTATATCATTCATTGGAGTTGTGTCCCAGAACAAGACAGACAGACACACACACACACACACACACACACACACACACACACACACACACACACACACACACACACACTCAGTACTCTGTTACTTGAATAGCCTGGGTCTGATGCAGTGTAGTCAATCAATATATGGTACTCCACAGCCTGGATGCAGGGACACGTATAATTTTTTAAATTTTTATATGTATAGTTTATTCTAGGACATAGTTATGACCCAGATTCTGCCTCCTAGCCATTGCCACAGTATACTGTGCCCACTTCCAAATGGCATGGTCATCTACTACTGCTGGCCCCTTCAAAGGCTCCTCATCAGGCAAATCCTCCACAGCTGACCTGCTGAATATTATACTTCCTCACGTGAATGTCTCCACCATGCTCTTGCTGTTTATATATTAACATGTTATGTAACATTACAACCCCAATGCAAAGATGTTACTGCATGTCACAGTATCATTCAGTAGTACATCTCTATATACATTGAGGTAATAGAAGCAGGTCTTTAGCAGGCTAAACGCATGTTTGGCAATGACATGGATGTGTGACATGGAATTACTGTAGACATTCTCTCCAGTGGTCTGTGGGTTTCTAATTGGTGTTATTAGCCATGGCTCCAAAGCATATTCAGCACTGATAATAACATATTCCTGTGGAAAGTTTCCTTGCATAAACCAATGCAATAAGTCACACGTATACCAGATGAGGCAGGAATGGGTACTGCCCAGCTGGCCTGCAGACTCTTTGCATATTGTAACTAGTGCACTACAGATAACATAGTAGTTTATGGATTGTAACTCCTTAAATCTGACATACCTTCGTCCCTGCTCTCCATTGTAGGCCTTTATTGCAATGTGGGTTTGATCTATGGCCCCGTACTTCAGAGGAAAGGACTCTGTCATGAAATGTGTACATGATGTTTCCTCTTTACTTTCTCCTCTATTCTATGTAGAAATCACATATGCTCCCCCACTTGTAGTAGTATGACATTATGGAACTGATGGAATATTCTTGAGGCAGATGCTTGGAATATACCCACTGTGTTCTCTAATGGTTGCAGATAGGTAACTTAGAGTCATACATACTCTGGTGCCTACACAGATGGATACTCCACATATCCCATAGGACTGGATCTGGATTTCAGAGTTCATGCTTTCTGATGGTTGTGATATTTTGACTTACTTTTCTATATGTTCATTTATTAATTAGCCACCTTTATTGAAGTACTGGAGTTTTAATGTTGTTTTGAAGGTGATTTTTTCATACTAAAGTAATGTGTTTTCTTCTAAGTTGTTAAAAAATAAGACAATAAATGATTACCTGATTCAGATATGTTGTAGGTGTTACATTTCTGAGATGATTTAAAGGGATTACTGGTGTTTGTTTGTTAACCATGTCAGCTCTTGAGGCATAATTGTTCTTTCCAGTGGTGACCACGGCACACTACTCAGACGTTTCTTGCTCACAGTCATACAGCTTCCAAGTACAAATCAAGAGAATTAAATGTAGGAGTTCAAGATCAAACATACTGGTACTTAATAACCTGAATGTCTGTAATAAACCAACTATGTTGTAAGCCTCATATGAAAAGTATTGAAAATTAACAGTTATAGAATGCATTCACCAAGCTTATTGCAGACTGATAACTGATCATTTTTAAAATTTGGCTTCATATTTTAGCATAGGATTTTTGTAAGTCTACTTGGTGAAAATATGCTTAAAATATATGCATCATGGCTGTCCTCACAACAGATAGGTATGAAGCCCTGATGCGACCAAGAAGACCTGTGAATGATTAACAGTACAGGAGCTGCAGTGTTTGGGTGGGGGATGATGAGAGAGACCTGTTATTGCTTGAGAGAAGTGACTTTGGCTCATTGCTTGGATAACAGCAAGATGGAGCATCAGCTGCTGCTGCTGTGGAGAACTGGGCCTGATGAGCACCCATTGCTGAGCCCCGCTGTAAGAGTAATAGATGTGTAATTAAAGGACAGCTCTGCTGCAAGAGCTATTGACATGTAATTAAAGGACAGCCCTGCTGTAAGATTAATAGATATGTAATTAAAGGACAGGCCTGCTGCAAGAGTATAGATGTGTAATTAAAGGACAGCCCTGCTGTAAGAGTAATAGACATGTAATTAAAGGACAGCCCTGCTGCAAGAGCAATAGACATGTAATTACAGGACAGCCCCACTGTAAGAGTAATAGACGTGTAATTAAAGGACAGCCCTGCTGTAAGATTAATAGATGTGTAATTAAAGGACAGCCCTAATGTAAGAGTAATAGATGTGTAATTCAAGGACAGCCCTGCTGCAAGAGCTATTGACGTGTAATTAAAGGACAGCCCCGCTGTAAGAGTAATAGACGTGTAATTAAAGGACAGCCCTGCTGTAAGAGTAATAGACATGTAATTAAAGGACAGCCATGCTGTAAGAGTAATAGACATGTAATTAAAGGACAGCGCTGCTGCAAGTGCAATAGACATGTAATTAAAGGATAGCCCTGCTGTAAGAGCAATAGACGTGTAATTAAAGGACAGCCCCGCTATAAGAGTAATAGATGTGTAATTAAAGGACAACCCCGCTGTAAGAGTAATAGACATGTAATTAAAGGACAGCCCTGATGAGTAATAGAAGTGTAATTAAAAGATATTTCTGAAGTTAGAGTAATAGACGTGTGGTTAGAGGACAATTCTAAAGTCAGAGTAAGAGAAGTGTAATTAACGGATAGTTCTAACGTTATAACAATAGGTGTGCAAGTAAAGGACAGTCCTGAAGTTAGAGTGATAGACATGTAATTAAAGGACAGCTCTGCAGTATGAGTAACAAGTGTAATTAAAGGACAGCTCTGCAGTAAGATTACATGTACTACTGGACAACCCTGCTGTACGATTAGAAACCAATGGAAAGTAATTAAACTGTAAACCAAAAAAAAACCCCAGAAATAATCACTAAGTAGTGTAAGGTGCACAAAATGCTCTAGATGCTGCGACTCACAATAAGTGCAACATGTTGAGCTAACTGTTTCACATGTGCTATCCACATCATGCAAGGCTACCAGCTCATCTTCATGAGACAATAGATCCTATGAGTCAGCAGCCACTGGCATATGGTTTGCAGCAAGCATAGACCAACAATGGAAGGTATGCTTGTGGCCATATTGGAAATGAACACAAATCCAGAGGTCAGAGGACATTCTCTTGTGAGGAATAACCAGCACACTTAATAGTGAATATTTCACTCACTGGGTTGATGTAGTGTTTTTTTTCATCATGGTGGGATTAAGACACTGAAGGGTTCCTTTTCCTGATCTTGGAGGAGCACAGCATTATGTGTTTTGTCCATGTCATCTACAATTCATGTACAGCAACAAACACCAGTGGAGGTTCTTTGTCCATCACTTTAATTTTTAAAAGATGACAAGGTTCTAAAACATCCAAAATGGTCTGGTCACATTTTACGTTATAACTCAGCATCCAGAAATAATGATCCATCAATGCAGAGGTGTGGCGAGAGGTGTAATGAGAGTTCAGCTGCAGCCAAGAACCCAAATACAGTTGCTTTTGCAAGAACTCTTGCCCTTGCCCTTGGGAGTCCAGTCTTATGCACACAATTCATATATACTCCTTTGACTAACATTTATAATTTAGCTTGTTTTTTTGCAGGTATGTAGCTGTAAAATGCACTGTGTTGGCCTATAACAATTTCTCTGGTACTTATCCATTATGAGTTGGGTGGCACAGTGGTGCAGTGATTAACATTGTCACCTCACAGCAAGAGGTTCTCCGGTTCGTTTCTTGGCTGGGATGCCTTCTGTGTGGTGTTTGCATGTTCTCCCTGCATTTGCATGGGTTTCCTCCCACATTTTAAAGACATGCATCTGGAGCATTTCTCCCCAGGCCTCCGCTGAAAACAGGCTCACTGGAACCTAGTCGGACTTTCCCAGTCAACAAATGTAAAATAAATAAAGGCATAAGGGTATGAGCTGATTCCTGTAGTGAAGGATTTGATTTCCTCAGCCAACTTTTGTCTACTGTGTGTCTCTGATCAAGTTATTTCACCAGACAGTGCTCCTGGGCTACTCCTGTAAATGGGCACTTGCATTCCGTGGCTGTCCCAGGCTGTTAGCAAATGTGTTATACATTTGCTTTTTTTTTTTTTTTGAATTTTTGCATCCTTCATATAGTTGCTAATTAGTGCTTCACTATATGTTTTTTGACTATTAATCCCAGCATGTCTCATGTAGGTTAATGGGTTGCAAGAAGCTGCAGGACAGCACAGTAGTACAGCGGGAGCATTCTCACCTCACAATAAGAGGTTCTCCAGTTTGATTCTCGGCTGGAGTGCCTTCTGTGCTGAGTCAGCATGTTATCCCTGTGTTTGTGTGGGTGTTTTCCAGGTACTCTGGTTTCCTCCAACATTACAAAGACATGATTTTGCTACTACATGACAGAGCAAAATCCCTAAAAGGGAAGGCATCTCTGATATACTAGCAAAAAACTACGATCACTCATAAAATCATCCAAGGCCAACTTTGAGAGAAAAATCGCAAAAGACAATCACAAGGCCTTCTTTAGCTATGTTAGAAACCTGGGTGGGAACTCCCAGATATGCTCAGAGTTAGTCCAAAATGACACAAAATACACTGAACCCACTGACATTGCCAACATTCTGGCAGACAGGTTCAGTGCAAATTTCTCCTTCCCCTCCCCCCCAAAAGGAGAAATAACTATCCCAGCAGAGTGTAGCCTCCCTAACATCTCAGATGCCCAGGTGAGAGCCCCTCTCTAAAGCTAAAAACACAGCATCAATGGGACCGGATGGTGTCCCGGGCTGTGTGCTACATGAACTCCAAGAGGAACTAAACCCACACATAAGGCTGCTGTTTAATCTTAGCCTTACTACAGGATACGCACTCCAAAGAGTGGCGTACGGCAACAGTGGTCCCATTTCACAAAGGCGGTGCTTCTATGGACCCTGGAAATTACCGCCCCATAAGCTTGACGAGCCTGGTCTGCAAAGCTATGGAGAGGATCATTATGGAACTCATAAACAAAGACATTGGGGACCTACAGACATTGGATCCTACCCAATTTGGCTTTGTCAAGGGCAGATCCTGCCTTTTGAACCTGGTCGACTTTTTTGAAACAGTCACTAAGGCAATTGATGAGGGTAAGGCAGTTCACACAGCCTACCTTGACCTTGCAAAAGCCTTTGACACAATACCCCACTCGGGCATCATAGACAAACTCATCAGCTTAAATGTAAACCCATATGTCACAAGATGGGTTGCAAACTGGCTCAAGGACAGAACCCACAGGGTCAGAGTTGCTGGAGCTATGTCAGACTCTAAGCCAGTCACAAGCGGTGTCCCACAGGGCTCAGTCCTGGGACCCCTCTTGTTCGGCATTTATTTTTCCGAGGTACAGGCAAACATAGGTGGATTGTGGCTGACTAAGTTTGCAGATGACTGCAAACTGGGCACCATAATTGATACTCCAGCGGACACAAACATCCTTCAGAGAGGCCTCATAGAAATGGATAATTGGTGCCAGAGCCATGGCCTTAAGCTGAACGCCAAAAAATGTATAGTCATACCCTTTGGGAAAAACAAGGTACCGACAAATTACCACATAGGTGGTAATCCATTAAGTACGGAAGAGGTAATCAGGGACCCAGGTTGACAGTAACCTCTCATTTGACACTCACATTGCCAAAGTGGTTAGGAAGACCTTCTATATTGCCCACCTTATCATGAAGGGTTTCACATCTAGATCAAGAGAGGCCATTGTGCCCCTGTACTCTTCTCTTATCAGGCCAATGATTGAGTACAATGCCCTATTTGGGATGTATCTCACCCGACACCTGCAGCAGTTGGAAAGACCCCAAAAGTTCCTCACCAAGAGGATAAAGGGTCTTAAACATATGTCATATGCTGCCCGACTGAAAAAACTCCAGCTCTATTCAGTCGCATACCGCCTACTCAGAGGTGATCTGTGCCTGACGTACAAGGCCATGTCCAGTCCGGAATTAATGGACATGCTCCACCTCAGAAAATCCAAATCCATCAGAGCCATGAGAACAAGAGACTTAAACCTCAACACAGAAATAAATAGGACATGCTGGAGGGACAGATTCATAACCCAGAGGCTCCCTACACTCTGGAACAGAATCCCAGTCCATGTTAGGCAGAGCCCCGCACTGACTCTATTCAAGAGAAATCTCGACGAGTGGATGGGAGATCGTAGGTTTACCCCGGGGGTCATCTCTGTGTCACTACTAGACAGAGGCACAGTAAACTAAACCCTAAAAGGACATAGTATTCTCATCCTAAGGGGTGGTGAAAGCTACACACACTCTGGCTAGGCTTATAAATGACCTAAGGCAGATAGCCTAGTATGAACCTATGAACCTATGAACCTATGAACCTATGCATCTGGAGTGTTTCTCCCTGGGAATCTGCTGAAAATTGGTTTTGTTCCAAGTCGGACTTACCCAATAAATAAAAAAGTTTCAATAAATGTAAATTTCAGGCGAAGCAAAGTTTACTGTTGCTCAAGCGAAGTCATTTTTCAATGTGAAAGAGAAATGGTTGTCAGTGTTTTCACTGTAAAAGTTTTAAAGTAAATCCAAATCTCTGATCATTGTAAAATAAAGAAAATCATTTGCACACTGACAGGTTTGAACAGTGTTTTGTGGTAATCGGAGAGAGACAGACAAATAATGTGATGGTGGTATGGCTGGGGAAGGGGGGTAGCTCAATCAATTCCCTGCCTAGGGCCTAAATTGACTATGATCTCGCTCTGTGTCATAGTTTGCTTACCTTTGTTGATCCTCCTTGTAAAGATAAAGTCAATTTAACTCTTAACAAAGCCACATCAGATATAACTTGTGTATATTGTCATTGTAAACAATGTACTTATCCACTATTTCTTACTTTACTGGGGAAGGGGAAGCTGTGATCTACAAGTGTGAAAAAATGATAAGGTCCAAGTGTAGCCATTGCATAGATTTGTCAAACTAATGGGGAAGAGCATATAAATAAAGTAAGGAAGCTTTAATAACAGTTTGAGACTTCTTTGGACAACAGCTATAATGCAGTGTGTATTCTCCTAGATCTCCCACTCCAGCATTTTTCACTCACTTTTGATTGATATGAACATGTATCACACCATTATTTCCCAATAAATACTGCAAGGCTGCATACACGACTTATATACAGGACAGGTTTAAAAATACCTCTCATCTGCTATAAATTAGACATAGCACTATGATTTTGACCCTTAGATTTAGCCTTGCTCCTCCTAGACTAACTGATGTTCCTCACAAAGTCAGACCACTTTACGGGTACATAACTTATCAAACAAATAAACTAAGCCTATACGAGGATCCTGTAGGGATCACTAACTATATACAGGTCTAGTATCTGAATACCTTCTACTTAACAAAAATAAGAAACTATTCCTTTTTTTCTAACTTTCTGCTGCAAGTAGGTTAGTGCTATGATTTTTAATGCTCAGAGCTTAAGAGGTATGTATGCAAACCCCCCACTCTTTCATGGGCATGCTCCTGAAAGAGTGAGGGCAAGAAAGGACACAAAAAGCAAGGAAAGAACTGAGTATCAGTGTCCACCTACCATCTTATATAAATGATAACAGTGGTTCATGTGGTAAGTAAGTGGTGCTACTGGGGATCAGTGTCCACCTATCATCTTATATAAATTATAACAGTGGTTCATGTGGTATGTAAGTGGTGCTACTGGGGATCAGTGTCCACCTATCATCTTATATAAATTATAACAGTGGTTCATGTGGTATGTAAGTGGTGCTACTGGGGATCTGTGTCCACCTACCGTCTTATTTAAATTATAACAGTGGTTCATGTGGTAAGTAAGTGGTGCTAATGGGGATCTGTGTCCACCTACCGTCTTATATAAATTATAACAGTGGTTCATGTGGTAAGTAAGTGGTGCTACTGGGGATCAGTGTCCACCTACCGTCTTATATAAATTATAGCAGTGGTTCATGTGGTAAGTAAGTGGTGCTACTGGGGATCAGTGTCCACCTATCATCTTATATAAATTATAACAGTGGTTCATGTGGTATGTAAGTGGTGCTACTGGGGATCTGTGTCCACCTACCGTCTTATATAAATTATAACAGTGGTTCATGTGGTAAGTAAGTGGTGCTAATGGGGATCTGTGTCCACCTACCGTCTTATATAAATTATAGCAGTGGTTCATGTGGTAAGTAAGTGGTGCTACTGGGGATCAGTGTCCACCTATCATCTTATATAAATTATAGCAGTGGTTTGTGTGGTAAGTGGTGCTACTGGGGATCAGTGTCCACCTACCGTCTTATATAAATTATAGCAGTGGTTCATATGGTAATTAAGTGGTGCTACTGGGATCAGTGTCCACCTACTGTCTTATATAAATTATAGCAGTGGTTCATGTGGTAAGTAAGTGGTGCTATTGGGGATCTGTGTCCACCTGCCATCTTATATAAATTGTAGCAGTGGTTCATGTGGTAAGTGGTGCTACTGGGGATCAGTGTCCACCTATCATCTTATATGAATTGTAGCAGTGGTTCATGTGGTAAGTGGTGCTACTGGGGATCAGTGTCCACCTATCATCTTATATAAATTGTAGCAGTGGTTCATGTGGTAAGTAAGTGGGTGCTACTGAGAACAGTCTCAGGACAGAACAGGAATGACTGCTAGAAATGTAACAGTCAGCAATACAGAATTACAGCTTACATACTGAGGTATAACTCTTAGAATCTGTCTTTAAGTATCAACCATCTCAACATCGTCTAACTGAAATCAAGCCAAACCTAACCTGTGCTGTGACCTGTAAAAAGGGATATTAAAAACTCAGCAGGTATTCTTTGCTGCCAAGAATAAGCAAATTCAGTAATCTCTACTGACTCACAAAGCCATTCTACCAAACTATAAAGTGGAGTCATTAATCTTAAAACTGAAGAACATAGACAATTTAAGTGGCAGTTATTTGCACATTCCCTTATTTATGCATGTTAGCAAATTTTAACCTTAAGATATTTTTGCTACTTTCAATTTTATGCAGTGGCATCACAGCAAAGCTGGAACATTCTGCAGATGAATGAGGCCCAAATTCTAAGTACTGAAGCTCAAAGCATTGCTCAGGCTGCAATGAAATTAAGTTATTTTACAAGTTTTTATTAGAAGGGGTGCCAAATGAAAACCAAAATGACATTTTATAGTCATAAATAATCCATTTGGCATTTAGCAAAGTTAACTTTAACAAATTTTGTTTTGTTTTTACTTCAGGCCTGTGACAACAAAGAAGATTGCTTTGTAGGATGCATTTCTTTTAAAACAGTATCAGGAAAAGCTCACCTTACTGATGTATATCTGTGAGGCCAGGCTTCAAAAATAGTGTAGTGTGCCACTCAAAATAACACAGAGAGCAACGGCATTCACTATGGGGTGATTCAGAGAACTCTTGCTAAATGAGAAAATACAGTATTCAGCATCACATGCATGATCAGGCTTATATAAACATGACTAACTAGTAACATGAAAATGAACAGCATTATAGAAATGAGACCAAATGCAAATGAGGATATACAACATGGCAGCATGTTTCAGAAGCATATAAAATTGTATAATGAGACACTTTGGGCAGCAAGTTTATGCACTATAATTTTTAGTTGAACAGAGAGAAAGAGGGATTCTGTGTTATTTGGTTAGGCGTTGCATCCTTATTAGCTCGACATTTGTTAGAGGCTGTTCTCATGCCTACTATCACCTCCATGATACAGAACTAATTGAATGTAATCGTGTGAACACAGACACCATACAGGAGCTTGTAAATGTGCCGTACTCATATAGAATCTTGTGGGATGCATGGAGTTTCAATACCCATGGATACTAAATATATGTAGCATTGCCCTTCCAGCAGCCATCAGGGGATATAGTGGGCATGTCATAGGCATCACCTTCATGCATACTAAGGCAGCTCCCTGATGTCATACTGAAGCATGTAGAGGCACATGTTGATTCTCATTGACTGCTCAAGACAGAAACACCACTATGTGGGTTTGCTATGATATATCCCATTTCTCAGAGGGTCTATGGACCATTGACTGAACTCACATCATCATCAAGGCACTCCTGGGTCCACATAGATACTAGTATATCATCTGGAAGTGTTTCCAATGCATCAGCTGCTAGGTGGTATGCACTGCACAGGATATTATTTAAAATGAATCTGTTTGCTGTCCAGGCAGCTTTCACAATTCCCACATCTTGCATATGTCTGACCTATACCAGTGATTTATGTGGGGTGATTTCCCACAGTGATATCTTACTAGTGATATTAGATATGACCTGGAGCCGTGGCTCTTTACTCCAATGCAAGACCCTAAGAGCAGAGCTGGAATGACTTACAATTCTGGCCTGTTGCAGACTCACAACATCATTGAGGATTAAGGATTTTTTTTAGATTGTTGAAGGCCTACTTCCATTTCTCGATTACTCTGGTGGTGCATTGCAATATGTTGTGAAGATCAACAACAAGATATTTGCTGTCTGCATGTTGTTGCACAACATGGTGATAGACAAACATATAGAGCAGAGGATCACCAATGGGCAACCAGACAGACTGGACTCAGCCACAGAGAAAGTGTTAGGTGAGGAGTTATTAGAGGAACCAGCTGTAGGGGAACCTCGTGCAAGGCTGAGTTAGGAACAATGTCAAAGAGGTGGTATCTGGTCAACAATTATCATACAACTTACAGACAACAAAGAATGAAATGAATGCACACAGTACTACACCTAGGCTATGTACAACAGTGCAATGAATAACCACACTGTACATCAGACATTACCTAACACATGTAACACAACAGGGTGGGCAAGTCATAAATGCCATCATTTGAAAAGTAGGGAAGAACACAATGAAAGGGATCAGCAACGTCTATATATATGGAGGTGGGGACACACTACAGATGAGGAGGGTCAATTGTGCTACATGGTTAGGTGATTGGTATACTGTGTAGGGAGGAGATGGTGCTTCCTGAGGGTACAGGTGGCCATATGTTGTGGGTGCTTGTACAGTCTTGTGCCAGGCTATACAGTTGCAGTATATGGCTGAAGGCTGTACCTATGTGAATGTGACAGAGGTCGTGGATCCACTGCTGGGAGAGCTGCAGACTGAGAAAGTTCTCAGCTAGAGGACATCCCCATTGTGGAATGGCAATGCAAGCATCACCCACTGGGAAGGACAATATGGAACTATATGACTGCGACTAACCAACAATGTGATTTGGAGGACAACCACAAAGGCTACGTCTGTTAGGGGAGCCTCGCCATGCCACACTAAGCTGACCCACAAAGGCTACATCTGTTAGGGCAGCCTCATCATGCCACACTAAGCTGACCACCAGTAGATGACATCAAGAAACTGGCCCTGGACTACAGAGTCAGGAGACCCCAAGGAGACAATAACAGCTATCAAGTGTTTGCCCTGTATAAATGGGTCTGCTCTCTGTTCCTCTGAATCAAGTATTGCAGGCCCTGAAAAATGTCATTACACATGTCACATGGTATGCTAATCATCTCTGCCATGGTACTGGTGGTATTTATCTGTGCCTGAATCACTGACTGCACTTCCATGGATTAATGCTCAGTGTGACACCTAGTTCAGGGTCTGAGCAGGATACAGAGTACCAGCATCCACAGACATGCTGCTTCCTAGTATTGTTGTCATGCTCTGTGATGGCACAGGGTGGGTTGAATGATCATATTCCCACAAAGCTGCTATTGGAAGTAAGACTGTGAATAGGCAGTCAAATTCTAGCCCCTTGAGTATTCCATGGATACAGATGCATTATTGGATATAAGCAGCTGTTTGATTACATCATTATATGTATTTTGTTTTTTTTTCTATTACTTTCTATATAAATGCATATATATATATATATATATATATATATATATATATATATTTTTTTTTTTTTTTTTTTTTTTTTTTTACTATTTACAAAATGTTTTCATATACATATATATATATATTTTAATAAGAAGGGTGTAGGAAGTGTAGAGGATTTATTGATGGTTAAAATGTTTATGTATTTTAATATATTACTTATGGTATAAAAATATATGCAGTTCTATGTGAGCAGGTATGCATTTTAACAGTATGAATATTCATTAGGTCATGAATATGTAATACAAGTGTTTTAACTGATTGTCCATTCCCATTGGATATTTAACAGTATTTAAACAGATTTGATTACCACAATGGTGTTCTGATGAAGTCTACATGTGGTCGATAAAAGCGCTTAACCTGAGTGGTTCATTTTTTATGTTTTTATAAAATAAAAGATATTATAGTTGTCTGAGGTTCGTTTGAGCTGTGATACCTTATTCAGCGTACTACAGGACTATTTACTTGTTATTGAGTTGGGTATTCGCTGTATTGTGTGTATTTTTGTTGCATTTATGTTAATGTGATTCAGCTGCCACTTCTCTATTTGTGTTAACCTGGTAAATGTATACGGCCTCCAGAAGGGCTAAAATTGCCGGGGCTCCCACATGTTAAGTAAGATTTTTCCCAACATGCTGATAAAATGATCAAAAAGGTACAATCCTGAACTTCCCCTCCAATGCAGGTTCTATACAATAAAAATGGCTAACTAGTAACTGCTTTTACAAATGTATGCCTTGTATACTTATTAGCAGTTACTGACATTCTTGAGTATGCTGTGCTTTTTTTCTCTGTTTTCTGTTTTACAATTACAACAGCTGATGAGATTCAGGAAAACAGGCTGAAGTGCCAGCGAAGGAAAACATGACTCTCCATGCACATACTGAATTACTATCATATCTCTGATTCCTGCCTCACCGACTTAACTGCAGAGGCTGGCAATGCTGTTAATTAACATAACAACTACTTATATTTTAACTTTGCTTTATGCAGTATATAACTTAAAAATGCTGATGTCAGTTTGCTACTGTCATTCCTACTGCAAGGTATTTCTGACAGTGCCTTTGTATTGCAGAATGGACCGTCCTTGGATACATCATTGCAATTAAGGCTACAAGTCTCTCCTGTGGTACATTTCCAGTTGGTATCATTCCATGCCTCATACATATGTGAGCACCATCCAGGTACTGCACACTGCCCTTGTCAGTCTAACATGTCACACTGTAGGGCTGCCCATTCCACAGCATATAACTGTGCCATTTACACCTGTCATACCAAAACCACGTGAATATTGGGCTCTCTTGTAGTAATGCACATGGCTTTACATTTGTCAGGGCATAGTAATACTATGGAGATTGTGTCCCAGGTGTATTCCTGTTGGTATTTTGAGGACTGAAATTTTTGGTCTGGTGCCACCCTGAACACATCCAGGCATGGGCCACACAGTACATGCTACCTGTTCCTCCTCAGTGCTGTGCAATTCATTTGTACAGTTTAGGTAACTTTGCCCAGCTTTGATATCCATTGCACTCACTCTGGATGACATTCAGCCACCGTGCTGCTGCCTACACAGCAGTGGCAGGGTATCCCCCATCATATCTTGCTCTGTAGTGCACATAATTCTGTAATATGCGCATTCCAGGCCTGTATATCACTTTTGTGCTGCCATTGCTCAGATGATATGTTACTTTATGTATTTTAATGTTATTAGCATATGACTGTTACCACTGTTTTATGAAAAAAGAAACACTTAAATCAACTTGTACTTGAGCTTGAACTTTCTCCTTCCAGTACAGAAATGTGTAGCACAACCTAGTAACCATTGCCATTGATTTGTTTTTCTCTTTATCACTGTCATTGTCTTCATTGTATCATTTGGCCTTTGTTGTTTTGTTTCTCTACATTTATGTTCATGTTTCCTGCAGTGTCAGGCTGGATGTGGTATGTCAGAGTTTACTGCACTCTGCGTGTGCTTCAGCACAACCTGCGGTGTCCCCAGTAGTCTCCAGGGTGATGAAGGTAATCAGCATCCTGTAGGATATACTAATGACCTCTGGTGCTACCTCTCCAATGGATGGTGTCAGTTCCCTATCAGGGACTGTCACCAGGATGCCTGGCGGGGTTACACAACAGTTGTTGGAGGGACTGGTGACAGCTGTGATGAACCAGTAGTAGATCACTTGGACTGGCATCTTATAGTGTATCCTCATGCAACTTTCAAAATCACACAGCTGCATAGCCATAACCACTGGGCCAATAGTGGTTAGGCACACCATAAGGGTAGTCATGGCGGTGACTGGCAGTCTTCAGTCCATCCTGCTCTTCTTCTTGTGCTCCCTTTCTCTGTCTGTCACTCACCAGCCCTCCCCAGTTTGTGGTCTAATCCTTCCCATCCCCAGCTGTCCTCCCTTTATGTGTCTCTTACTCTCCTCTGTGGCTCTCCATTTGTGTCAGCATTTCCCCTGTCTGTTTTTGCCCGTCTTTCACGTTTGTCTGTCTGTTTCTACTGTAATCCCTATGCCCGCCTTCCCAACCACATTTCTCCCATGCACCCTTCCCCATCTTTCATTCCTAAAAATGGTGACTACCTCATGTAAAAAAATGACCTTCTCCCACCACCCTATACTACTCTACCTTTCCTCTTGTCTTTCTTTGTGTTCATCTATTTGCCCTTCCCCCTTTATGACTCCCCTATACCCCCATTACCCCCATTTCCTTCCCATTCATAATGTAAGCATGATTGAGACTTTGCTGCGTGATCTGTGCATGACCTTCTTTGCCTGGGCTTTTGACTGTGCCAATTTTGCAAGGAAGTGGCATGTGAATATGTGTGTGGACCCACATCACTGTATGCCACTGGGCTTAGGTCATGTGACCTGCCATTACATAATCACTTTTTTGCATGACATATGATATTTTCCCAAGTGAACTGCCTACTTCGGCTGCCTTGAGCCTGGCATGTCCACACTAAGTCGTTGTTCCTGCATCCTTGATCAGAGTCAGGTCACATTTCATAATGTTGGGCTATTTTTCACAGTACAGTCGCATTAACATTTTCTCTGAAGCCTGTTCTTGCTCTTTTAGATGTATAGGTGCCCTGTCACATTTCGATATTGTCATTAATATTATTTCTGTCTATAAATGCTCTCAATTATTTCAGTCATTTTGCCTGAATGATGCTGTAGTTGCTATAACCATTGCTTGAAAGAGCACATCTGCCTTACACTTTAGCTTTCCACAAGACCGTGCATATTCTAATTACTGTACTATACTTAAAACTTTGGTCATATTTATCTGCTTTTTCTCAATTGTTTATTAAATATAATTGTTTTGGATATGTGCATATAAGCACTATTGCTTTGCATTGTCCATCATCTCTGCTTTGCATTATATTGAGTATCTGTAGCTGTGTATTTATATACTGTTAGAATCATCTCTGTTTTGTATTAGGCTGAGTGACTCCATATGTATATTTTAATAGTATGATAACTTTAACTTATCTTATTCACATTCTGTGTTGTTTCAATATGTGGAGCCCATAGCTGCTTTGTAGTATGACTGTGAAATATGATTCCAGGCCTTTTATTTCTCCACAGGTCTCATCTTCTAAGAGGCTGTCTAGAGGGATTACATTTGGTAATGCAGTGCAGTAAAATAAATTAATGCAAGTAAGAAACAACTTGGGAAACTGTTCACCCTACTTCAGCATTGTCAAAACCATGGTGCATATGTTGCAAAAAGTTCTTGAAAATCCAAACTCATTCTCTTCTTCCCGCCAAACAGCATAAAGCCAGGAAGAGACCCACAAACAAAGGTAGAGCTGATGATACACAGGAAGTTGACAGTTCAAAGTAGAGTTTATCTTTGACTGTTCTATGCCGTGACTGACATGCAGCACATTATTGAATGTGTGTGTGTGTGTGTGTGTGTGTGTGTGTGTGTGTGTGTGTGTGTGTGTGTGTGTGTGTGTGTGTGTGTGTGTGTGTGTGTGTGTCACTGTGCATGTATGCATATCTGTCCATGTGTGAGAGACAATAGGAGACAGAGACAGAGAGATGCAAACACAGAACATACTGGGTTGAGAAGTATAGCTTTTAGCACTGTCTTCATTGTGTATCATACAAAGATGTAATATTTTGTTGTTTACACTATGAAGTTGCTTTGATTCAAAACAATGAGCTGCAACTTAATGCCTAGTTTTACTATATCATGTGAACTATGGCTTAGCACTATGAACACATATATACAAGCATGAACACAAACACACACACACATACAGAAAAACATGCCATGACCACAGTAATAAGAAACAATGAAATCCTCTGATGTGGTGTGTGTGTGTGTGTGTGTGTGTGTGTGTGTGTGTGTGTCATTAAGAATAAGTAGTACACCAGGACCACAGACATTACCCTTTGAGACTGCATGCCTTAAAAAACAAAACAGGTGTTCTTTGTCATAAAGCACTTAACACGTGTCTATTCAGGATGGCATGAATTGGGATTATTTATTTATTTTTATTTATTTTATTTTACATTTGTTGACCGGGCTAGTCCAACTGGATAATTTCCATTTTCAGTGGAGGCCCGGGGAGAAAAGCTCCAAGATAAAACAAGGTTATAAAAATTAAATCATTTACAATAAATTTGTATGTTACAGACATTGAGCAACACTGCTTACATCTCAGTCTTGGTCAAGTAATAATAAGACATAGAACTATCCACATATTGAGAGAGACAGTAATTCTTTACAGAACAATTAGGTCCTTTGATATCAGATTTCTAGGAATATAATAGAAGGAATAAAAAAAAGTAGATTAGTCTGGATTTGTACAGGAACAGAGCCAAAAGTTGTTCAGATGTAAAAGAAGTTGTTTTTTAACTAAACTGTCAGTAATTTCTAAAAATTAATTATCACTGTAGGAACACTGAGCAACATTACTGCACATGCTGGGTAGTGTGAAGTAGAAAACTCTATGTTTTTGTGGAATATAGATTTTCTAGATATTCCAATGCCACTAAGTCTTATTACAATCCACTCCTTGTCAGTACCATTCCTCATGCCACTTCCTAGCGTCATGTGGACCATACCAGTCAATGCTGGAGTAATTCTGTGGTCACCCAGTTTTTTAATATATGACTTGCTACATCATACTGTTGTGACAGTGTTTTATACTTATCTATCTAGACAGAGAAACAGCTATAGATATATATTCTTATTTATTTAAAAGGCCTCTCATTAATGAGGACCTTAAGATGTCTAGCCTTATATTTCTGAGATTGTTTTTAGCTGTCAGATTTTGCATGCAAATAACCCAGAGATGGGCAAAATAAACAAGGATATGTTGGACATTTACATGTTTGTCCTTTGCATGAGGGATGGGGGGTGCTAAACCAGGGATGGATTTGTAATTACCCATTCATCTGTCCAAATTACATATGAATTGAGTAAGATAAATACTTTGCTATATGTAGATTGGAGATGGTTCCACAAAAGCGGTATTCTCTGTAATACAAACCTACCCCTCCAACATGTTCGATTCATTTTGCAAAAGAAATTAAGATCCCTTGAGCAGTTGTATATGATACCATTTACTTGCCAAAGTGTAATAGGTTGGACAGAACTGGGTCTGCTGATTCTCTATACACAAGGTTGAAGTCATCTCTCAGTAGTCTGTGTGATACCGAGAAGAGAGGTCTGCATAGTTTTTATGATTTATGGCCTTGTTTTTTTTTGTGAGAAAGAACTGTGGTCATTCCAGTTGTGACAAGTGGTTCGACAGATGCATACCAAAAAATGGCTTTATTTTCAATGATCGGCCTAATAAGTGCTGCGTACAGTAGAATGGTTATAGCCATGGATCTGGATGCAGTACCTTTATATATATAAGCTGTGCAATGAAAAAAGGACTGCCTTACAACAGTAGGTACATGGTGATCAAAGGACAGTTCATTGATGGCATAGGTTCCCAGATCCCTTGTTTTGACCAGACCCTTTTTGAAGATTTTGATGCCCTGTGGGGAGTTATGATGGTACTAAATTTGTAATCATCTATAAACTTGGTCAGCCACAAACCCTTAACCTTAGTTTTAACTTCCAAAAGGTGAATGCCAAAGAAGAGTGGCTTAAGGACTGAGCCCTGGGGTCACTACTAGTGACAGGTCTTTTGAAGGAGATATTTACTGCCCATTCTAACATTCTGAGTTGTATTTGTGAGACTGATTTCTAATGAATTATGTAGAGATTGACATTTAGCTGGGAGAGTTTGTCTATAACACCTGAGTGTGGGATAGTGTCAAATGCTTTTGCAAGGTCTAGATATGCAGTGTGTACTTCTATACGTGTCATTTAGTGTGTGTGTGTGTGTGTGTGTGTGTGTGTGTGTGTGTGTGTGTGTTACACATTTGTGTACTTCATACTTTAGCATTCTTAATATGCACAACCCAGAAAAATGCATTTTAAGTGTTTTCTTAAGTGCTAACTTGAAAGAATTGTCTTAATCCTGTTCAAGTGTGTGTGTGTGTGTGTCTTGGTGCTTCCAGTGGTGGTAATTTAATCTGACACACACACACACACACACACACACACACACACACACACACACACACACACACACACACACACACACAAACTATATACTCATCACAGTTTTATTAGCAGTCACACATTCCCTGTGATGGCTTTAGACGGTCCCATGCCAATATTTCATAGAACTTTGATAGATGTGTACTACACATATATGTAGATAGTACTGATAGGATGCTTATTCTGTGCTTCAAGAGGTTTAGAGCCAAAAGATTGTGGCATCTGTTAGATTAATAATTATGAGATTCCGTAATTGTACTGAAAGGAGAGCATTTAACTGTATAACATATAAAAATAAGTGTGCAGAATTATTCAAGGATTGAGAGCTAGTAGCTGTACTGTTATTGTGGATACTCATTAAAGATCTACACTTACGGAAAGTGTACATACACACATCTGTATCATATTCTTTAGGGAAGCTTAATTTAACAGTTAATTGCAACATACGGGTAAATTCCCAAATAGTGCTGTCATACCCAAAGGAAGTGGTCAGTTACAGGGATCCCTGTAGTACAGTTTTGCCAAAGCCCTATACCTTGACTATGCAGTCAGCTTATAGTGTGACTGAATCGGTTCATAGTTTTTTTTTTTTTTTTTTTTTTGTGAACTGCAGATTGACCATTTGGCAGCTTACAAAATAGGCTGCTCAGAAACATTCCTGAAATATGCTGCTGAAGTTGCCACAGCTGTAGTGAAATATGATCTAATTGTACCTTGTAAAGGTTTCTTATATTTGTCAAAACAAAACACAATACTATGGGTCAACATTTTGAAAAGGTCTGTTATTGATTAGTAGGTTTCTTAACCTTTAATGAGTTAAACCATACCTCTGAACTGTCCAGTTTTTTGCCTCATATTTTTGGTCTGGCCCTCATAAAATTTGTGTTTTTCTGGCAAATAACAGAGGACTGAAGGTACCAAATAAATTTTAGATGTCATATCCTTTAGAAAATACATGAAAACATAAATTGTATTATTGTAGCAACTTTTTAAGTTTAAAGAGCAATATTTAAAATCTGCCTCTAGGTTTGGGCCTTTGTCCCTCCATTATTTTAGGCTTTGTCCAGATTTCTTGAGCTAAGAGGTTGAGAGGTATGAATTAAACAAATAGCTGATCAGTCTTTCTGATTTAGTTCTGTTTAAGTATAACATGTATGTTGCTTGCATACATGCATCAAGTGTAAATGACATTCACCATCATGTTGGTAGTTTGCATTATAACAGTCAGTTATACAGACTGGATAAGATATAGTGCTGATTCCACCTTGGATATTAACATTGGGTTACTCTTGAGTAAGATTGTTTCATTCCATTTCAGTATCTCAAGTATAAGTTGCAGAGATCAAAGCAATCAGTGGCTTTTGTTTTAGTGCTCAGTATTTTTATCAATTGTCCTTGTACCATTTTGGATTTTCTGAGTTTTAGTTGTAGTGGTTTGTGAATGATTCACCAATAATTTGGTGTGTAATACACACTCCTAGATGATTGAAAAAGGTGATTGTTCAGGGCACAGTATTTATCTTTTGAAAAATCCTTAAATATTGTACATTTTTAAATTTGTTTATAGTTGATGCATATGAGTAATATCAGAGCCCTGATGTCAGAGTGAAAAGTAGGACAGTGTCTAGCGCAGTATATCTGGCAGGGGTGCTTGTCAGGACTATAGTTAATGATTTCCCCTTGATAGAATTTTTACAATTTATATAAGACTGAAAGTTTACAAAGTCTAGTACTTTTACACCTGATTGTTGTTTGAGGTATCATTTTCCTAGTCAATATTGATATAATTTGTGTCACTGAACACAGAATTATTTTCTGTTATAGGGAGGGTTTAAATGGAAATTATTGTATTCTTGAGGTGACATGGAGGTGGGCACAATAAAATGTTCCACAATTGTAGTCTGTGGTATTTATTATAACTCAGTTAGGACAAAGTCATGCTGCACTGCTGCCTCCAGTAAATACAGAGAACAACAAAAACTACCAAGCAAAGAAAAATATAAGTAAATAGGAAAATAAATCATGAAAGAAACAAGTAAGTTATGTTTGACTTTGAGACTGTCTAGCAAAATATACACTGTTGCCTTGAGATATGGCCTGAACTAGCCAGCCATATTCAAATAAGGTTCACACTAACAAATGCAGAACACTGGCTACCTAAGCCCTTCTCCATATCATTGTGAGTTCATTGTCTTACAGTGCTAGCATTTCCACAGTAACTGTGATTGTAACTGCACATCAGTACAGAGAATTAAGATAATGAGCTATAGTCCAGGGTTTGATTCTCTCAGTCTTCATTTGCCTACTGTGTGACTTTGAGCTAGTCAGTTAACCTGGTAGAGCTTTGAGGAAATTGGGTAGGCTCTTCAATGACCTACTGAACTGCATGCCTAGTAACTACCTATGACTAAACTATACCATACAAACGCAATAATTTTCTGGAGGGATTAGTATCACTGTTTAGTCTACAACCCATTCCTGTTTCCATAGTAGGTACTGCCATCAAATGGAACAACTCTGACACATTAAAGTTACCAGTTACTACACTAATGTTCAGAATGAGCCAACTGAAAACTAATAACTGATGGCAGTTTATAACTGAACAGCCTGTCTCTGTTATCTCAGAGGTAGATACTAACAGTCACAACCCACCCAGTATAGTTGCCCTGATCAATTATTAAATAAATAACCATGTATAAGATTTTGAGATTAAATAACATTATTTACTAAGGAAAATTTGGCAATACAGTTTGAGAAATTAAATGTACATACAAGGTACAGTTTTGGACACAGGATTATTAAATAAAGTGTTTCAGCAAAAGATGGCATATAGGAAAACAGTAATTATCTGGCCAGCTATTTTCTTATGTCTTGCTAATGAGGTACTGTAATCTGACTACTATTAATACCTAAAATTGTAGCATAAAACAAGTAAAAACAGTAATAAAAATTAATTCAGTAGTGGAGAGACAAAAAGAACCATTAAGCAATGTCCAAGCAAATGGTCACTAAAAATGGCTGCTGTGAATGAGGTTCTCAAGAACAGGTCACACTACCTGACCTCTGGAGGTTATGTCTTGGGTGGTGCTGTGGTAGCATTGTCACCTCACAGTAAGACCTTGTCCTGTTTGATTCTCAGCTAGAGCATCTTCTGTGTGGAGACATGTGTGAATGGGCGTACCTTCATTGAAGGTTGTGTGTCAGAGCTGGCAACTCGGCACATAAAAATCTACTGCCAATCATTAGCGGACCTGAGTTCCGCTGTGGCGACCCCTAACCGGGAAAAGCCGAAAGACACAACAACAACAAAAAAGTTAGATATACAGTTAATGCAGCAACACTGAAGCAGATTTCTCCCTAAAGTGTCCATAACAGTCTGCTTTCCCTGTCAATAAAAATTTGAATCTAGACAATACACTCTAGCTAAATGATGTAGTGTCTTTAGTAAAAGGAAAGGACTGATATAACCCAGCTAAATGTGTGTGTGTGTGTGTGTGTGTGTGTGTGTGTGTGTGTGTGTGTGTGTGTGTGTGTGTGTGTGTGTGTGTGTGTGTGTGTGTGTGTGTGTGTGTGTGTGTGTGTGTGTGTGTGTGTGTGTGTGTGTGTGTGTGTGTGTGTGTGTGTGTGCACATGTGTATTTCTGACTTAATTTCATGCACTTCATAGTTGTTAGCAGCTGCACAATGGAACAATTTCATAACATGTAGTCATTATGACTTTGTCATTCTCCATCTAATGCTGTCATATCTGCTACATTACACATAAAATACAAGATTTTACAGTTCTTTTGCATCTCAGTTTTGTTACATTTTTGTACTTAAACTGTCCTTAAAATCCACATTTGTTTCCATAATTCCACTTCTTATGGGCTGACTTATAAAAATGCATACACGGCTCCCTTGGTCAGTGGGATGGTCTGAATAGAAACAGGTGCATCCAGGTATGTGTAGAATGCAGGACAGGTCTTTGAGCCATGTCTCTATGACAGCATATACCACATTACCCTCAAAGGTAAGGTAGGTCTCCAGGCAATTTAGTCATCTATTTATGTGTTTTCTTATGTATTTAAGCTACGGGTATAAATGAGTTCTACCTTTAACTTATTGTTATCTGTAGTTTTTAGTTTGGAATGCCCATTCATTTAACCTTGCCCAGAAAAGGTATGGCAGATATATCTATTCAGTTCTCTAACCCCTATAGATGAGATGAGATATATAACATAGCCCCTGCAAAGCATTTCTGATCACCACACATTTTCTCCTAAGTAGAGAGGTGGTGATTCCCCGTGGGCCCCTGCATCAACACCATGACCTAAGCTGATAGTTGAATAATTGTTTCCACTTACTTAGATGTCACTTCTTAGTGAAGGAAGACTCTCATTAACTACAAAGGATTTACCAACCTGGGTAAGGGCATTTACAAACTCAGATATATCCCTTTGCATCAGCGAGTGAGAGTGCAGTCAGTGTCACTGTGTCCATCATAGGATCATAGGATCATAGAAGGCTAGGCTATTGACCCAGAGGTAATTTCAAGCCTAGCCAATTCATCCCCATGTGATACCATAGATACTCTAGTTAATAGCCAGGATTGTATTTATTAATGACTGTCCATGTCCAGGATTGTTGTGGGTGCTATCCCCAGTAAGAATTTATGGTGCCCCATCCACACATTCAGGTTCCTTTTGAACAATGTCATAGAGGTGCTCTGTTTCACATGAACTGGTAACCTATTCCAAAGATGTGGCAGTCACTGGGAGACAAGTATGTCCCTCTAGCACATCCTATTGAAGTCGTAGGCCATATTTAGGTCCATGGAATGGGTAGCTGTAGTCCCATGGTACCTCACAGTTAAAAACTCAGTACAAAAGTAAAAAATCTCCAGTTAAGCACTTTCATCGATAACAATTCAGGACTTCATCAGAACCTTGACTGGAGATTTTTTACTTTTGTACTGACATGATCGACAAACCACGATGCTTTGCCAGAGATGGCCTGCACCTGTCGCCCCTGGGATTCTGGATACTGGCTAAGGCTCTAGCCACCCCTATAGTGCCTGTTTTAGGCAAGGTTCAAATGACAAATTCACCACCCTAACAGGTACAGGCAAGAAGAATCTGAGGGTATTGCTACTCAATGCTAGAAGTCTAAACCTCAAAATACACTCACTCGAGGCACTCAAAATGGAGAACATCAACATCTGTGCAGTGACAGAGACCTGGTTCAAGGCTCCAGAGAGTACCCCTGCATTACCAGGCTATAATTCATACCACACCTTTCGGCCACCTAACCTGGACCAAAATGCTAAAGGCGGAGGCGTGTCCATATTCATTAAGGATATCCACACCTCCAGGCTAGTTGCTCAGCATAATGCATCCGAGATTATCCAAGTGCAACTAACTCTGGGCAAGACCGCAATCCAAATTGTAGCTTGCTACAGATCCCCCACCATGCCCCAGGATTCCCACTCCTCATTTCTTAATACACTGGAAAATATTAGGGTACAACCTAACACCCTAATAATGGGCGATTTCAACTACCCTACCATTAACTGGGAAAACTACTCATGTACCAACTCTTGTGCTCAACGTTTTCTGGAATTCATAAATTCCAATGCCATGGATCAACTTATCCACACCCCCACCAGGGGCAGCAATATCCTAGACCTGGTTATTACCAACATGGGCAACTGGTGCTCCACACCAGAGGTCAATTCCTCGTTGGTCAGATCTGACCACAAGCTAATCACCCTAGACATCCACATCCCTCCCCTACCCGCCATTAGGGAAACCACAGTAAAAAATTTCTCCAAAGCCAACTTCACGCTTCTTAAGACGGAAGTGGCAAACTTCACAACACCCATGCCAACGGACAATAGAGGTATGACTGCTGAATCCTACACAAACGCACTTTATAAGCACTTACATGAGTGCATGGATCATGCAATCCCTAACAGAACCAAGATGCTATCCTCCAAAAAAAGGAAGCCAATCTGGTGGTCCCCTGCCATAAACAAACTCTACAACAGAAGAAAGAAACTGTTGCAAAAAAGAGTAAAATCCCATGATTGGAGAAACTCCCTGGTCAGCCTCAGTAAGAAGCTGAGATCCCTCATAAAATCCTCCAAAGCTAGTTATGAAAACAAAATCGCCACTGACTCTAAAAACAACCACAAAGCATTCTACAGCTATGTCAAGAATCTCAATGGCAACACTCAGATCTGCTCTGAGTTACAGCACAATGGCACTAAATATACAGAGCCAACTGATATTGCCAACATCCTGGCAGATAGGTTCAGTGCTAACTTTACCCCCCTGTCATCCCCTAAAGGGCTCATCTCTATACCAGAAGAATGCAAATTTCCTGTAATCACGGCTGCACAGGTAAGAAACACACTATCCAAAGCCAAGAACACAGCATCCATGGGACCTGACGACATCCCAGGCTGTGTTCTATATGAACTACAGAATGAACTGGCACCCCACCTAAGTACCATGTTCAATCATAGCCTCACCTCAGGATATGTGCCCACTGAATGGCGCACAGTGACCGTTATCCCACTCCACAAAGGGGGAGCCACCACAGACCCTGGAAACTACTGCCCCATTAGCCTAACGAGCCTGGTCTGCAAGGCTATGGAATGTATCATCATGGAACTTATAAACAATGACATTGGTAATCTCCAAACTCAAGACCCCACCCAGTTTGGGTTTGTAAAAGGCAAATTATGTCTCCTAAACCTGATAGACTTCTTTGAAGCAGTCACCAAAGCCGTAGATGAGGGTAAGGTGGTTCACACAGCCTATCTAGATCTCGCCAAGGCTTTCGACACCATCCCCCACTCTGGAATTATAGATAAACTCACTAAACTAGGTATAAATCCCTATGTCACAAGATGGGTTGCCAACTGGCTCACTGACAGAACCCACACTGTAAAAGTAGCAGACTCCAAATCCAACTTCAGACCAGTGACAAGTGGAGTACCACAGGGTTCAGTCCTGGGTCCTCTCCTGTTTGGTATCTACTTCTCTGAAGTACAGGCTAACACAGAAGGTCTTTGACTAACGAAGTTCGCAGATGACTGCAAACTAGGAGCCATAATCAAAACTCCAAAAGACATGGACATCCTACAAAAGGGCCTCACTGAGACAGATGCCTGGTGTCAAAGCCATGGCCTCAAGCTCAATGCCAAAAAGTGCATTGTCATCCATTTTGGTAAAAACTCAGTACCCATGAACTACCACATAGGCGGTAGTCTACTTAACACTGAAAGTGTGATAAGAGACCTTGGGACACAGGTGGACAGTAGTCTCTCTTTTGATAATCACATCGCCACAGTAGTCAAGAAATCCTTCTACGTGGCACACCTCATCACAAAAGGTTTCTCATCCAGGAAAAAAGAGGTCATTGTTCCCCTCTACTCATCACTCATTAGACCCATTATAGAGTACAATGCCCCATTTGGTATGTACCTCACAAGACATCTACAACAACTGGAAAAGCCACAGAAATACCTCACAAAGAGGATTACTGGCCTCAAACAGATGCCCTATGCAGACCGTCTCAAAAAACTGCAGCTTTACTCCGTTGCATATCGCCTACTCAGAGGCTATCTCTGCCTAACACACAAAGCTATGTCAAACCCAGAGCTTTTAGACATGCTCCACTTAAAGAAATCCCAATCCCTACGAGCTACACGGTCTAGGGACCTAAACCTTGTCACCACAATGAACAGAACATGCTGGAGGGATAGATTCCTGTCCCAGAGACTTCCCATACTCTGGAACAAACTACCTATCTATGTCAAACAAAGCTCCTCATTAGCACTTTTCAAGAAAAATCTTGATGATTGGATGGGAGATAGGAAATTCACCCTGGGGATCACTTCTGTGGCCCTGCTCGACAGTGGCACAGGAAAATAATTTTCTTGGGTGGCGAAAGCCAGGGTACCTTTGGCCAGGCTTATATAGGCCCTAGGGCCAATACCCTAGTACCTACCTATGAACCTATGAACTACTAATAATTTTGGCTGTAGATGGGTCAGTAAACCATTGATCCACAAATAATGCTATCCAAATACACCTATAGAACAAAGATCTGTTTATTGGGTACAGGAAAATGGCTACAACCTAAATCCTTTAAGGTAACAGCAATACCTGAATCTTATCTAATATTAGTTGCATATCCCCACACATTACTCAAAACTACATATGCTACACTGATAATAAGCCAAGAAACAGGAAAGATGCCAGTCTAGTCCAAATTCTTAATTTAGAAAGAATGACTAACTCAGAAAGAGACCCTAAATGGGCACTTGTTGATATTAAATGGAGATCACACCAAATATTCAGATTGACTATCTTAACCCTCATATAAGACATAAATAAAATAAGGAAATTGATGGAAAACGTAGAATAATAGCACTGTGATATGATCTCTGTATTGGATGGAAAGGGTTACACTACAAAAAACATATATATACATATATATGATATATATATATATATATATATATATATATATATATATATATATGTCTATATATACACATATATATATATATATATATATATATATATATATATATATATATATATATATATATATATATATATATATATATCTTGTCCTTAAGTGCCTAATCCAAACTGTCATGAAAGGTACAAGACCAAGCACATACAAGCAAAAGCTCACTATCAGATGTACTGATTACAAACATTCTAAACAAACTAAAACCACTGCAAATGTTTTCAGACTTGGAAACTGACACTATCTAGTATTCTTAGACTGGTCTTTGAAGTCCAACAAACCACCTCCAAAAGCAATCCTTTCCAGTATGGCAAATTTTTCCAAATCAAAATTATTGTCAGTGCTAAAGAATATTGACTGGTCACAGTTTCTTAGCTAAAATGACTCCAACTCTGCTATCTTCTCTTTCTACAGCTTAATAACAATGTTTTAAGATTGACTATTCCTACTTAAAAAAAGAAGATCAAAAGATATCAACACCCCCATAGTTAACACACAAGCTACTGCAACAAATAAAATCATGTGACAAAAGGTTAGACTGCAAAATTAACCCTAAAAATACTGAAAAATTGGTATGCTTTCTACTCACAACCATTTGAAGCTACTCACAAGAATAAACATTAATAGAATTAAAAGCAATTATATTATAAATCGTTAAAAATATATCTGAACAAACCAAAAGGATTTTTACAGACAGTTAAAACTTTCCATTCTAATTTAACTCTCCTCCTTTCTGTACCTTGCCATCCACTTTTTTTCAATGTTACCCCTTATTTTATTAGAAAGACCACTTCCTTGATACACAAGTTTAGGAGAATTTTTAGGAAATGTGATCAAACATGAAATTGAGCTGTGTAATCCAACACCAAAAATAACACCCTCTAAAAACCCAATATCGAAGTGTTAGTGTCATCTGCATTCTACATAATGGTAGTCATGTCTATCCCAAACAGAAATGTCTCCTGGTTAATAATTAATGGGACTGTGGAAGAAGTCAGTGCAAGTATCTGGTTTTGTTTTTATGGGAAGCATATGTCAAATTAAAAATAAAATTTATTATTGCAACAGCCAAAGCATATCACAAATTAAAATATACTATAAAACAAATCATAAAGCAATTACAAAAAAAAAAAAACAGAAAGAAAACATAGTATTACAGTTAAAACAATAAAAATATCAAGACAACAAAATAAAAATAAAAGATATTAACAAGCTTCCAAACTGTGCCTAAAAGTTTAAATTAAAAGACAGATTTCAGACAACTTACTGAAGCTGCCCAAAGTGTGAGGCATCCAAAGCTACTGTGGAAGAAGTTTCTAAGGTTAAAGCACTCAACCATGAAAGGGATCAAGTAGTAGCTGTGGATAACCGGACACTAGAAACCACTAACGGTTCCATTGTAGCCGAATGGATGGTCAGTTTTCACAGTGTGGCATGAACAAGTAATTCAATTACAGGTTAGGAGTTCTACATAAGCTGAAAGTGATCAAGTTTGCTGTCAAAATGCTCCGCAAATAAGAGATTGTAATAGTCTACACAAGAAAAGAATTGTAATAGTCTACACAAGAAAAGACCAAGATGTGAACAATCACAATGAGGTCCTCAGGCAGAAGATGCTTTATTTAGACAATATTTTTTGATGACAAAAAACATGACCTGAAAATAGCGAGCTTCATAATCTCAAATGTCAGTCTGTTATCAAGAATCATAGCCAGCATCTAAACACTAAATTGTCAGGCTATCATCAAGATGTCCACAGTGACTGTGTCTTGCAAGAAAGCTCTAACCTATCATTTCCCAAATATAATATATCCGTTCAGAAAAGGATCACTGCACCCCCTCATATAGTCATCAGTGCCACAGGCACTATCTGTAATGTGTTAGTATTAAATGACTACTCAGTAACAGCAGGTGGATATAATCCAGATTCTCATTCAATGAACTGACACCACTCACACTCATAATCATTATAGCAGCGATAATTTAGGCATTTCATCTAAATTAATTCTTCCAAGGTAGCATGCATATGGTAAACAGCAATGAAGCCTGTGTGAAACCCTGTGGAACCCCATAATGCAGAAGATAAGCAGATAAGAAGTTAACCCTATAGAGTACTTGCTGCTAATGTTCCAACAGATAAGAGACAAAACAACTCTGGAAAGTTCAGGAGATTTAACAGTATTTCCAAAGATGGTCGTTTGGAATACTATGACCTACTATGTCACATGATTTAAATAACTCAGTGAGGACCAGAAAGGAATAGTATAGCATTTATCACCCTAATGCTGGCAATCCCAGTACCATGATGTACACAAACTACAGAATTAAATGGATTCAATAGTATGCATTCCCTTAAATTACAACAAACTGTGTATAAACCCCTTTTTCAGTAATGTCTTCAATTAAACTTAGGTTAGACACTGTGCAGTACTTATCAAGACCACTGGGATCCAAAGATGCCTTCATGAAAACCAGGATTATAAGAGGTTACTTTAAGCTAGATGGAAAAATCTCATTGAGGAAATATACCCTGAAAGATAAGATCTAGCACCTCTGCACAAGCAAGAGGAAGCCCAGATGAGCAAGGATCAAGACTGTAGGTTTACCACATACCTAAAACCAAGAATTCAAGCTAAGTAGTCAGTTATTACAAAATTGTGACAACACATGCTCATTATCCACCATAGCATCTTGGAACACTCATGTCAAATTCAAATTCCTCATAAGAAAATGTCTTTTGTGAGGCATTGCAGACCAGGCTGCACAGACTGTCAGCCACCTTGATGATCATTGCCAGACAGTCCCAGCAGAGATTTCCCCCCAAAGTGTATTTTTATAACAGATCTCTGTATCATTCCTGCAGTACCTAAGCATGCAGGTTGTCCAGGAAGCCAGTCATCCTAGCAACATTTTGATAAATGCAACTTTTTAGTTTTTTATATCACTAAATTGATGCCATACCTGGTGGATTTATTCAACTTTTTGATGTAGGACTTTTGATAGAATTGTTTATTCTTGACTTCTGTCTTGGAACAGGTCTGGTTGTTTCAATGCCGGTGAAGATGCGGTAGGTGCATCATCTCCCTGTGAGTTTGCACTCATATGGCTCTGGCTCCTGTAATGATTTACACCCTTAAACTGGACATCTTCTATCTTACTTTCTGCATTAGATACTCATGTCTTAACAGGACCTCTTTAGTTTCTTCTGGACAACTGACCATCCTATTTTTGAACCAAATACAATCTTGGTTCAGCCAAACAACAACAAATTACTGCAGATTCCAGCTGTTGATCCTGAACACTGGAAGGACAGTTGATTCTTGCGTTCTTTTGTGCAGTTTTGAAAGACTTCTAGACTGCTTGTTGTAATCATTTTCTGCTATTTTTGGTTTGCTTTTTACTTAACTATCCTTTAGTAAATTATCATAGGTTTATAGGTAGGTACTAGGCTATTAGTGTGAGGGCCAACGTAAGCCTAGCCAACAAGGTTCCCTGGCTTACGCCACCCAAGAAAGTTATTTTCCTGTGTCACTGTCGAGCAGAGACACAGAAGTGATCCCTGGGGTGTATTTCCTATTTCCCATCCACTCATCAAGATTTTTCTTGAAGAGTGCTAATGAAGAACTTTGCTTGACATAGATGGTAAGCCTGTTCCAGAGTATGGGAAGTCTCTGGGACAGGAATCTATCCCTCCAGCATGTCCTGTTTATTGTGGTGACAAGGTTTAGATCCCTAGAGCATGTAGTTCGGAGGGATTGGGATTTCTTTAGGTGTAGCATGTCCAACAGCTCTAGGTTTGACATAGCTTTATATGTTAGGCAGAGATCACCTCGGAGTAGGCAATATGCTATGGAGTAAAGCTGGAGTTTTTTTAGATGGTCAGTGTAGGGCATCTGTTTGAGGCCAGTAATCCTCTTTGTGAGGTACTTCTGTGGCCTTTCCAGCTACTGCAGATGTCTTGTGAGGTACATTCCAAAAGGGGCGTTGTACTCTATAATTGGTCTAATGAGTGTCGAGTAGAGGGGAACAATGACCTCTTTTTCCTGGATGAGAACCCTTGTATGATGAGGTGTGCCACGTAGAAGGACTTCCTGACTACTGTGGTGATGTGACTATCAATGGACAGACTACTGTCCACCTGGGTCCCAAGGTCTCTAATCACACATTCGGTGTTAAGTAGACTGCTGTCTATGTAGTAGTTCATGGGTGCAGAGTTTTTACCAAAGGGGATGACACTGCACTTTTTGGCATTTGACTTGAGGCCATGGCTCTGACACCAGGCATCTGTCTCAGCGAGGCCCTTCTGTAGGATTTCCACATCATTTGGGGACTTGACTATGGCTCCTAGTTTGCAGTCATCTGCGAACTTCGTTATCCAGAGGCCTTCTGTGTTAGCCTGTACTTCAAAGAAGTAGATACCAAACAGGAGAGGTCCTTGGACCAAACCCTGTATTACTCCACTTGTCACTGGTTTGAGGTCAGATTTGGATTGTGCAACTTTTACAATGTGGGTTCTGTCAGTGAGCCAGTTGGCAACCCATTTTGTGACGTAGGGATATCTACCTAGTTTAGTGAGTTTAGCTATAATTCCAGAATGAGGGATGGTGTCAAAAGCCTTGGCGTTGTCAAGATAGGCTGTGTGAACCACCTTACCCTCATCTACGGCTTTGGTGACTGCCTCAAAAAGTCGATCAGATTCAGGAGGCATGATCTGCCTTTCATAAACCCGAACTGGGTGGGATCCAGAGTTTGGAGGTTACCAATGTCTTTGTTTATGAGTTCCATGATGATACGTTCCATGGCCTTGCAGACCAGGCTCGTCAGGCTAGTAGGGCGATAGTTCCCGGGATCAGTGGTGGCTCCCCTTTTGTGGAGTGGGATAACTGTTGCTGTACTCCATTCAGTGGGCACAAAGCCTCATGTGAGGCTATGATTGAACATGGTGCTTAGGTGGGGAGCCAGTTTATTCTGAAGTTCGTGTAAAATGCAGCCTGGGATGTTGTCCGGTCCCATGGATGCTGTGTTTTTGGCTTTAGAGAGTGCAGCTTTTACTTGCATAGCTGTGATTACAGGGATTCTGCATTCTTCCTGTATAGATATGGGCCCTTTAGGGGGGTGAGGAGGGGGGTAAAGTTAGCACTGATCTTATTTGCCAGGATGTTGGCAATATCGGTTCTGTAATTTTTTTGCTGTTGTGCTGTAACTCAGAGCAGATCTAGGTGTTGCCATTGAGATTCTTGACATAGCTATAGAATGCTTTGTGGTTGTCATTAGAATCAGTGGTGATTTTGTTTTCATAGCTAGCTTTGGAGGATCTTATAAGGGATCTCAGCTTCTTACTGAGGCTGACCAGGGAGCTCCTCCACTCATGGGGTTTTACTCTCTTTTGCAACAATTTCTTCCTTCTGTTGCACAGTTTATTTATGGCAGGGGAACCACCAGATTGGCTTCCTTTTTTTGGAGGATAGTGTCTTGGTTCTGTTTGGGATAGCACGATCCATGCACTCGTGTAAGTGCTTATAGAGTGCATTTGTGTAGGATTCAGCAATCGTAACTGTATTGTCCATCTGCATGGGTGTCATGAAGTTCACCACTTCTGTCTTAAGAAGCATGAAGTTGGCTTTGGAGAAATTTTTTACCATAGTTTCCTTAATGGGAGGTAGGGGCAGGATGTGGATATCAAGGGTGATTAGCTTATGGTCGGATCGGACCAATGAGGAGTTGACTTCAGGTGTGGAACACTAGTCACTCATGTTGGTAATGACTAGGTCTAGGATATTGTTGCCCCTGGTGGGGGTGTGGATGAGTTGATCCAGGGCATTCGAGTTTATGAATTCCAGAAAGTGTTGTGTGAAGGAGTTGGTACATAAGTAGTTTTCCCAGTTAATGGTGGGGTAGTTGAAATCGCCCATTATTAGGGTGTTTGGTTGAACCCTAATATTTTCCAGTACATCAAGAAAAGAGGAGTGGGAATCCTGGGGCATAGTGGGGGATCTGTAGCAAGCTACAATTTGGATTGCAGTTTTGCCCAGAGTTAGTTGCACTTGGATAACCTCGGCTTCATTATGCTGAGCAGCTAGCCTGGAGGTGTGGATATCCTTAATGAATATGGACACACCTCTGCCTTTGGTGTTCCGGTCCAGGTTAGGTGGCCGAAAAGTGTGGTATGAGTTATAGCCTAGTAGTGCAGGGGTGCTCTCTGGACCCTTAAACCAGGTCTCAGTCACTGCACAGATATCAATGTTCTCCATTTTAAGGAGTGCCTTGAGTGAGTGCATTTTGAGATTTAGACTTCTAGCATTGAGTAGCATTACCCTCGGTTTTTGCTTGCCTGTTCCTGTTACGGTGGTGAATTTGTCATTTGAACCTTGCCTAAAAAAGGCACTATAAGGGTGGCAAGAGACTTAGCCAGTATCCAGAATCCCAGGGGAGACAGGTGCAGGCCATCTCTGGCAAAGCATCGTGGTCTGTCGACCATGTCATCCCAAGCAGACAGATACTGGATCCCCTTAGAATGACACCAGAAGCTTAGCCAGTTGTTGAAGTCAATTATTTTGTCCTTGTACTGTGGTATCATTCTGGGCGATGGCAGAATGCTACTCAGGGCTAGTGTCATACCTGCCTGGCCTACAAGATCGGAGAGTTCTTCCATGTCTCTTTTCATGTAGTCCAGGGAGGTACGTCTCAGGTTGTTCACAACAACATGGACAATGACAGAGTCATATTTGTACTTGTTGTGGAGTGACCTGAGTGCATGGGTTATGTGGTGGATCCTGGCACCCGACAGGCAGCTGACAGTAACTTTCTCCTTGTTTAGCCTGGTGAGTGGGAAATCAGTGTGCCTGACTATAGAGTCTCCTATGACTAGTTTGTTAGATACGTTGTTTTGCTTTATTGGCTGTGGTTGAGTGGCACACTGAGTCTGTGGGCTATGTGTCATTTGGATTGTGTTGGGGGTAGAAGTTGCTTGTGTTTCTGCTTTGGAGGTCTCTGTTGCTTGGGCAGATTATTATTGAGAGCCTCCGTGAATGTTTTTATGTTTCTATGTGTGGATTTTTGTGGTGTAGATTTAGTGAGACTATGTGATAAGTGTGGTGTGGTGCAAGTGTTTAACTTCTCCTCTTGAATGTCAAGTTCAGTCTTGGTTGGAGAGAGCTTTACCTCCAGTTTGGCTAGATAAGTGCATCTCTCACAGGTTGTAGTTTTGGGTGGTAGGAGGAAAGGATTGTCTGTGTACGTGAGGCAATTTCTAAATTGCCCCAAGATGCCCAGATTCATCAGATAGATAGAAGAGAACACTGGGACATGCCTGAATAAAAAAACTATTTTCCTCTAGATAAGAGAGGAAAGTGAGAACAAGAGCTGTTTTTCTCTAAGCAAGTGAGGAAAGTAAATGCAAATGAGGAAGGTTGAGTGCTATAGTAATTCGTAGCTTATTTAGTGCTTACAACAAGTTCTGAACAAGTGCTGAGCATGAATAAGCAAATTCAAGTGCTAAAACTAAGAATCTGTATCTGCACTAGACTAGTTACAGGACAGAAACAAGTGCATATGCAGGCTTTGAAATCAGAAAGTTGAAAGAGATGGAAAAGATTGCCCAGATAGCCAATTACTACAATTTCAGGGCCAGAACCACTCCTTATGTGGTAGACATGTTACCTAGTGCTTATCACTCCCACTGACAAGCTAGAAGGTTTCTCTCCAACACAGAAAGGCTTGGGGGGGCTCAGAAGCTTACATACAGTCCTGGATACAGCAAATCTGTATCTGGACTACACTAGTTACAGGAAAGGTAGGAAACAGGCTTAACATTTTTTTTTTACTGAAAAGTAGCTAAAACAGCAGTAAAAACTATTCAAATGCAGTGCAAGCTAGCACACTTGAGTATGTAGCAATATTAGACCAAACACAGTTTAAAAAAATGCAATTAAATTAAAAATTACTAACAACAAGTGCAGAAGGAGTGCATTAGGTAGAATGTGGTAAAGAGATGGGACTGGGGGAGTGTTCCAGATCAAATCTACAGTGGGGCGGTCAACTGCAAAAGCCACCAAATTTAAACAACAAACCAGAAATAGGGAGGGTGGGACAAAACACTTTCAGCAGAGATCTGAAAAACTATACAGTGAATCAAAAATAGCAGTGCACAACTCTGAATAAAATTAATCCAGCAACAATTTAGAGTACACAATTCTGAAGAACCAAAAAAATATACTTAGCTCTGTATATTTCCAGATAGTTTGAAAAGAGCTCTTAGACACAGGTTCCAGCAATTATATGCAGGCTGTTAACTAACAGGGTCTATTATTATGCAAGTAATCCTTCAGATAGTCAGATAACACAAGCTGTAAAAAACAGTTATACCAACTTAAGACACAGCAGAAAATAGGGGGAGGTGGAGCAAAACACTTTCAGCAGAGATCTGAAAAACTATACAGTGAATCAAAAATAACAGTGCACAACTCTGAATAAAATTAGTCCAGCAACAATTTACAGTACACAATTCTGAAAAAACAAAAAATATACTTAGCTCTGTATATTTCCAAATAGTTTGAAAAGAGCTCTCTCTTAGACACTGGTGTGAGCAGTGATATGCAGGCTGTTAACTAACAGGGTCTATTATTATGCAAGTAGTCCTTCAGATATTCAAATGACACAAGCTGTAAAAAACAGTTATACCAACTTAAGACACAGCAGAAAATAGGGGGAGGTGGGACAAAACACTTTCAGCAGAGATCTGAAAAACTATACAGTGAATCAAAAATAACAGTGCACAACTCTGAATAAAATTAGTCCAGCAACAATTTATAGTACACAGTTCTGAAGAACCAAAAAATATACTTAGCTCTGTATATTTCCAGATAGTTTGAAAATAGCTGTTAGACACAGGTTCCAGAAATGATATGCAGGCTGTTAACTAACAGGGTCTATTATTATGCAAGTAATCCTTCAGATAATTAGATGACGCAAGCTGTAAAAAACAATACCAACTTAAGAGACAGCAGAAAATAGGGGGAGATGGGACAAAAAACTTTCAGCAGAGATCTGAGAAACTATACAGTGAATCAAAAATAGTGCACAACTCTGAATAAAATTAGTCCAGCAACAATTTACAGTACACAATTCTGAATAACCAAAAATATACTTAGCTCTGTATATTTCCAGATAGTTTGAAAAGAGCCCTGTTAGACACAGGTTCCAGCAATGATATGCAGATGACAGACTGAGGGTGGCTAGTGAAATATTTCTATACATCAAAATTGTGAGATGTTCTCCTTAGCTACTATTAGTGGTGTTTTTATTATGTGCTTTAATGTCTTTATAGTTCTCTCCACCTGCACATTTGACATGCTTATGTCTCGTTGTACAAATCTTTTATATACTATTCTCTTACGTTGTGGACCATTGTCTGATTTGAAAACATGAGGTATGCCTTGTTATGAAAACATACAGTAGATTCAACCCAGTTGCCACACTATCACTTATAGTACTTGTCAACCTAATCACTTGAGTACTTGGAATAATAATCTACACAAATTAATAATGTGGTTGCTTTGAACTATAACAAATCTGTGTGTAGTGCATTCCGTGGATGCCCTGGTACTTTTGAAAAGTAACCATTTTTCTATGGACAGTTGTTATGCTTCATATTACATGCGTGACAGTTTTACACGAGTTTCTCTATCTGTGCCAACATTGCTAACAATATATTATGTTTCTTACTCTTTCATTATGATTCACTGTTCCAAGCTGTGGCTAATTTGTTCTCTCAGTCTTCTTTTCTCTGATGCTGGTAAACATCTTTTTCTAATGCTGGCTGAGTACAGTAATTTTGTCAGCTATGAACATTAAGCCTTGGGAATAACTAACTTCCTCCCTGAATGAAAAGTAAAACCACATTTCCTTTCTGGCTGTTTTCTTAAAACATCTTTCAGTAATCCTACTTGCAAAACAGTGTCAGTACAGCTCTGAAATTCATTTACTTACTCTTCTATAATTAGTTACTGTGAAGTCACCTAAGGAATCGTTAATTTTTAATCTAGTAACTCCTCTTGCTTCTCTGCTGAGCATCACCTATTCAGCATATTCTTGCCTGGTCTGTACTTCATTTTCAGGTTGTAAATCTGAAAGGTAAGCAACATCCTATGTATATTTGGTGCTCTTTACATTTCAAGACATGAAAGATAATAGATTTTTCCCCATGTTATGCAGTTTCTCAGTGGTTCCCAGGCAAAGGGTAATGCAGTGTTTATATCACTTTCTCACTCTTTCTTCAAGACTGATACAGTCAGCAATGATTACAAAGCAACTGAAAATATTCCCTTGGGAAAGTCATTACTTTCTTTGTAAATGGTATCACTATGTGCTGTTCAATGCATCTATAAATTCTTCTTTGTAAAGATCACCATCTACTGTTAAGTGCATCTCTAAATTATTCTTGGTAAATATCACCCTCTGCTGTTCAGTGCATCTATACATTCTTCTTCGTAAATATTGTCACACTACCAGCCCAGCTATTGGGAATTTTGTAAATAATTCTATGTCATTGTGAATATTGATATGATTTATACAGAAGTGTGTGCAACGTACTGAGCTAAAATGTAACCACAGCATGCCCTATTGGAATAGAACATGAATGTACCTTCACTATTGTGACTGTTTAAATGTATATATTTAATGGAAACTGGAATGCAGGAGTTTAACTTGAAAAAATTTAGAGAAAAATAGTTGAAATTAAATTGTTTTATTATTGCATCATAAAAGTTAGTTTCAATGGAGCAAGGAGACAGGATGTCTAGAACTAGGGTGCTTTCTGCATTATTTTGTAAGTGTTTTATTGTTTTATGTCCCCTAGCAGTTGCAAACATATGAAGGCTATGTATTTTCACAGAGAGATGCTAAATTCTGTTAGTTTCTGATAAAGGAGGTTTAGTTTGGGAACTAAAGTCAGGTGACAAAAAGTGATGTCATCCAAGCTAACCCAGCAGTAATATTTGGCATTAATTTAATGACTCTTCCAGAGAGAGACTGTGCATTTTGCCTTTGACCTAATAAGAACATCCACTCATCACCACATCTGCACTTGCCTTGCTGTAAGTAAGTTTTTAGGGCATAGTAACTCCTTTAGATTCAGAGAGGAATATAGTAAAGTATAGCTTAAATTTTTTTATATTTATTTGAGACTGTCCTGCAATGTTGTTTAAAATATTTCCTGTTATTTTGAACTCTGATGTAACTGATTACTGGTCTGTTTAGAAATATTTAAGCTCTTAAAATACTTGCATATCTATATAGTGACAGTGTACAGGACACTCCTAAATAGCTTGCTCTTGATCAAACTACTATTTGGATTAATAGTAACATTACACAGTAAGACTGGACACCCTTTGTTAAGGGCCTTAAAATAGCTGATAAGTAGTGGCTGGTGGCCATTGGAACTACCTTATAGACTGGGCAGAAAGGGGCATAGCTAGTAAACCTGTGCCAGCCTTTCTCAGGTGTGTTTGTGTATAAATCAAATCTTAAAGTGTGTGCATGTTAGCTACTTGGCTGGTTGGACACAGGGTGCTGGAGGTCTTACCTTGGCCACTCAGCTGGGATCTCAACTCTATAGCTGTGCCATTTGGGAGTCTTACTGGGGATCTGGATAAAGACGGAGAAACCAGCCCCAGACTGACTGTGATCTCTGTGTGCTCTTAAGGGAAATTGCACTTTTCTGCATTTGTACTTATTATCCTACCAGTGTGTACATTTCCCACTGTTGCCAGTGGTGAGAATTGAGGCTCCTTGATTATTGGGCTAGTGGGGTGTCACAAATATCACCACCTACTGTATAAAGTCTGCATTATTAGAATATATCCTGTGATCTTATTTATAACCACTGGGCACAATTATTGACAGCATCAGTTTGTTTTCATCTTATAGAATCATAGGAGGTTACTAGGCTAATGCCCTAGGGCCCTTACAAGCCTAGCCAAGTACAACCCCTGATCCCAAGAATATCAAGGTATTAAGGGAAATAAGTCAACAACTGCTGCCTCTGTCCAAGAGGGACACAAGTGAGACTCTGGGGGTGAATTTGCCATTTCCTATCCAGTCATCCAAATTATGCTTAAATAGGGTCTGCTATACATGAATTGGAAGTTTGTTCCAGAGGAGAGGTAACTTCTGTGAGACATATCTACCTCTCCAGCAAGTCCGGTTGATATCACATACTAGGTTGAGTTCTTGGTTTACTATCCTATAGTAGACAGTCAAAATAAATTTATACCTTAAATGTCAACTAAAAACTTTGACTGGAAATGCTGAGAAGGTCAAAATGTTGCAAACACACTTCCTGTTGCAAATTCAACCTTTCTCAACATCCGTAGACTGCAGTCCAACACTGCACATCACCTGACATGGTGATTTTGCAGGGGGGGGCAAACCCCCCTGCACATCCCTGTGGGGAGCTGCACCCCTCACACCTCCTGTAAATTATATATTCCAACTCTGAGATCACACTACAGTGGGGAAAAGGGCAAATTTCTCATTCCCCTCTGTACCACAATCTCTAGTTACAAGATTGACCTCATATGTATGAATGCATTGTGCATTCGCAGAAACAGGACTCACACAAATAAATGTTAGCTAACACAGGATTCAGCCAACAATAATTTGACATCCCATGGTCACTGAACATTCACTCAAAATTGGGAAAGTAAACCTGATCTGTCTAGAGCAAATGCATCTTATACCATTTGATTTATGGCTGTGCAACATTTCCATTACAGCAGGATATGACATTGCTTTATATGCAAGGCAGAGGTCACCTCTGAGTAGTTTGTTAGACACAGAGTGTAGTGACAGTCATTTCTGTCTGTCAACATATGACATGCTTGAGGTCTTTCCAGTTGCTGCAAGTGCCAGGTAATGTACTTACCAAAGGTGGCACTGTACTCTATTACTGGCCTGATGAGTGAGGAATACAGGGGGGTTATAACCTCTTTTCTTCTAGATGCAATACCCTTATGTATGAGGTGGGCAATGTAGAAAGCCTTTCCTACCACTGTGGAGACGTGGTGGCCAAAAGAAAGGCTGCTGTCTTATCAAGTCATTTGGGATGCTGTGTAGCAGAAACACATGGAAATGAAAGGATTAAGTATTAAGGTCGTGAAACAATCATCATGCAGCTTGCTATGAATGCACTTACAGACAGTCTAGACAGAAGAAATGAAATATGTCATTCTTGATATAATTTAGTGCATTTATATAATTTCTGTAGTACATAGTATGCACTTGATAGCTAGGTACCATTTATTTAAGTTAAGTACCCAGCATGAAGTTACAGATCACTGCTGTCAGCCCAGCCAAGGATAGCTGCAGTGGTTATGTAATTTGCTATGCTCTGCAAATTAGTTTTCAATAGTGATGAGAAATAGGTTATGATTAGAAAATTAACATCAATAAAGTTTTTTCTGACCTCATTTGCAATGTCAGCTCACAATATTTCTATCAATCTAATTTCGAATTTAACAATAAATTCAACCTGCTACATTACCCAATCTTGGTTCTGTGAACATTAGCAGTTCACTGTCATATTTTGTTATTAGTACAGTTTTCTGCAATATCAAGATTAGTGCAACCGTGGGTTTCACTCTTGCAGGGTGTTTTTATTTTATGAATAAAGTACTGAGACTGCAAGGCTAGAAAGCAAAGTATAATTTATTAAGCAGAACAAAGGTACAGGTAATCTGCTAATTGCTTCATCAGACAAACTTGTTAAAAGACAACCAACATTTATACAGTGCATAAACCAAACCATGCTTGAAACCAGTTAAGCAGTTCTTAAAAAGACATTAGTTCATCATATATAAAACCTATACAAAAAAGTCTAAAATGCCTAAAAATATGTATTGGATAAATAACATATAAAGAATTTATAAACTATGCATAAAAGTGTGTAATGACACTTGTTAAAATTCCTGTTTATGTGTGTATAAGCATCTGCATTCAGTGTTTCAAAGGGTGTGACTTCAAAAAAGGCTTTAGTGTGAAAGCCCTACTTAAGCCTGGTGTATTTTTTCAGCATTAAAAAGCAAAATCCATTTCTGTTCTGCCCCTTCAGTCCGATTAACCAAATCACCACCTCTCATGCTAACATCTAGAACTTGTAAGACCATAAACCTGAAATTATGTTCAGGACCATAATGCATAACATGTTGTGCTAGAGCATGTGTATCTTTCTTATTGTTAATGTCTCTATAAAGTATTCTGTCTTTTAGACATCTGTTTGTCTTATCTATATAGAAAGCATGACACACATGGCAGAAAGCAAAGTAAACTATATTCATTGATCTACAATCAAAAGTCCAATTCTGTTTTGAACTCGAGAGAGAATGAATATATTTACAAGCAGAACATCTCCTGCATTAGAACGTGCCCAGTTTACTTGATTCATCCCCAACCATATACTGTTGGGTGTTGTAACAAAGATGTTTCCTAAGAGATTTGTTATTTCTAAATGAGAAATGTGGTGCTTCACCAATAACTCCTTTTAGCCCATCTATGGTATGCAATATGCCCCTGTTCCGTTTAATAATATCATAGTACCTGTTAATGTCACTGGAATATTGCAAAGAAACCCTGAAAGTATCAGTGTTCAGTGTAGAAGTGTTAGTACTTGTGCTAACCACCCCCTCAGTGAAATAAGGTTTATATCTACCTGCCCTCTCATTCCAAGCATCAGATATACAAAAATCAGTTTCAGGTTCATAGGTTCATAGGTTGGTACTAGGCTATTGGCCTTAGAGCCTACACAAGCCTAGCCATAACAGTTCCCTGGTTATTTCTTCCCACAGTAATTATTTCCCTGGACCCCTGTCTAGCAGGGCGACTGACGTGATCCCCATTCACTTTCTTTACAACCCCTACTAAGAAAGCCCTTCTTAAGGGATTCTAAAGCCAGTTGTAAGATTAAATCATTGTTGTGCAACCTCATCAAATGATAAATCTGGCCTTTAAGTACATTTTGAGTAATATGGCTAGGGTGCATTCTGTTCTTATATAAATAACTGTTTTTTCTAGTTGGTTTTCTATATACACTCATGGATACGCTTCTCAAATCTGCTTTGTTAATTCTGACATCTAAAAATTCAATCTCATCAAATGAGTACTTATAAGTAAACCTAAGAAAACCAGTGGTAGTGTGTATATAAGCAATAAAGGCCTTCAATTCATCCAAGGTACCATGCCATAACAAAAAATGGGGCTTTCACACAAGCCTTTTTTGAAGTCATGGCCTTTGAAACACTGAATGTGGGTGTTGTTTATACACACATAAACAGGAATTTTAACAAGTGTCATTACACACTTTTATGCATATATTATACATTTTTATATGTTATTTATCCAATACATATCTTTTAGGCATTTTAGACATTTATGTATAAGTTTTATATATAATGACCTAATGTCTTTTTAAGAACTGCTTAATTGGTGTCAAGCATGGTTTGGTCGATGCAGTGTATAAATGTTGGTTGCCTTTTAACAAGTTTGTCTGATGAAGTGATTAACAGATCACGAAAGCACTTACCTGTACCTTTGTTTTGCTTAATAAATTATACTTTGCTTTCTAGTCTAATAAAAAAAAAATAAAATAAATAGTCTTGCAGGCTGGGTACCTTATTTGTTTTTAGTTGCACTTGTTTTTGATACCGTGCCGTATCTTGCACCTGTCTATATATTTTTTGGTGTTTTTATTTTATGCATGGATTTGTGACCATGAAGTTAGTATATTTAAGTAAGGGAAGTGTATGTGAAGTTGCCCAAATGGTGGCCACTGTGTGCTGAATGTATGTGAACATTTGGCAATGTTATTATTCATTGATGTGATTGTGTTCAGTAAGTCAGATACTGAATTCTCAAAGTGGATCCCTTTGAAATACCTCTGAAGCTCCCAAAATGCCAAACATAAGTTATAAGAATCCATATATTCTTGAATGTATATTACATGCACACAACTTGCAGTTTTTTCACTCATGTTTATCTGCAAGACTCTTCAGTTTCTACTTAACATAGAAATAGCTTATCATTTGGCATAACTGAGCCCACTTCATCAACTGTAACCAATGGATAATGTTCTGTCTTAATCACCACAATGGCCATCCTGTTTACCCATTCTGTTGGATTAGTATGCTTCTTAATGATAATTAAACTGCACATTTATTTTAATTCCAGATAATTTATACTCCCATAAGCTACTGATACACTGATCTTGGTGCATGCGTTTCTGACACAGCATCTAGACCTATTTTAATTTTTAAATGATTTTGTATTACAACAGGGCTAGTTTCGCAGTGGTGTGAATATTGGCTCTGGAATGACTGTCAGTATCGAAGTGACACTTCAACCCCATATGCAAAAATGGAAAACGGGGTTGTGAATAGATGGATGGATGGATGGATGGATGGCTTCTATTAGCAAGCCACCCAATCCAGCAATTAAATCAATATAATCTTACGAGATATCATTGTATGGTACAACACTATTCAAAATGGGTCTGTAAATGTGTGACAGTTCCTGTACATATTTACATTATACTTGTACAGTGTCAAGACATTTAATCATTATTAAACTTGTCTTACTTACTAATCCAGTGCTATTTTTTGAGAGAGCATCTTATATTTCTTGTTTTATATTTAAATCAGTAGCTTCTGATTCAATGGCTATATTATTTGTCCTGAATATGTCACTAATGCTTTAAAATAATTTTCTGGTAAAATATTACACTCTACATCTCTTTTGACCTCACATTAAACACTTAATTTATTAATTCTGAACTGTTAGAAAATGCTTGACAGTTTACATTGTCAAGCTGCCCCTTAAACTTCTGACTTTACATCATCAGCTCTTCATTTTAATAGCATCAGTAAACTTTTTGTTTTTATGTTTCACCTCTATGATACACAGATGTTTTCTTTTACATCTCATTATAAAATTATTCTTTTTACCAAGCTTCTACAAAATGATAGAATAAAGTACACAACTATCTGACATCTAGTGGACAACAGGACAACCTGTGACATACTTCCTATGCATCTTATAGCTCTCTTTCTTATCACCATAACTGTAATAGTACATTTCCACTGTAGCTTTCATTTTTATTTTATTACTTGAGTTGTATGTTGTCTTTCTCTTCTACTTTTTATTTAATCCTTTAGTTGTGTAATAGTAATTTCACTTCCTCTGTAGACATCTACAGCCTTCGAGAATATGAGACATTTTCCCATTTAAAGCTTACTGCTTGTCTGATCATTTCTTATACCATTAACTAGTGTATCTCTTATTAATGAATCATGCAGCCCACCAAATGCACAATATCTGGATCTATTCTTTGCTCAGTAATATAAACATTTATAATAGTTACTGAGCTTTTTTTTTAAAAGACTAAAGATGAGTAAATGGAAGATTTTTATCTACCATCACAATAATGTCTGACTTTTTCTGCTTTGTTGTCTTTTTACTTTTTCCTTAAAAGGCAAATATGATAAAAGCTTTACATGGCATGCAGAAATGTGACACACTGTCCCCAGGATTTACTAATCTTCCGTGTAAGACTAGATTAGTCTTACACAGAAGCGCCAGTCTAAGAGTATGACGGCAGCGCACCATGCATATTAATGAAGGTGTGCTGCCTCAATTCTAAAGCTTACATGGAGCGTGGACGAGTGTAAGGGGCGTGTCGGACTGCCGAGCAGTCCAAAAATCCACGCCCCTGCAATGACGAAAGTTGAGAAATGTTGAGTTACATGAGCGAGTCTACTCACATGTGTACATTGTAACACTACACTCCCCCATATGTTAAACCTCGTACAAATTTAAAAATTAAAAGAAATTTTTTTTTTGTTTTATTTCCGATATAGCTGCCAGTATTTGCGCGTGTTTGAGCTGGATTGCCCATTGCTTAGTTACAGTTAACAGCTTAGACACCAAAGAGGATAATAAGAAAAATATATGCAAATTAAGCAAAATAGCGATAGCGTAGTGGTTAGAGCCTTCGCACAAAGAGGCGGCATTCCCGGTTCAAGTCCCACTACTGCACGTTCCATTTTCTGTTGGAAATCTGTATACAAAAATATTTCCTGACATTTATCATGTATAAGTTTTGTAAAAAGCATTCAAATGTTATATGTAGTAGTGAATGAATTATATATATATATATGAAGGTGAAATGGTTATGCATTCTACGGCATGAGTAACTTATTTTAAGCAATATAAAGCACTGCTAAGCACATTTTACCAGTACTGAGCATATTTAAATCCAATTGCTCATAGCTGAGCTCTGCGTTAACAAGCGCAATATCTTTGCACGCAGCTGCGCCAACCAGCATAACTACAGCGTATTTGCTCATAGTTGCGCACTGCGCTAACCAGCGCAATGTCAGGCAACGTCAAGCAACGTTGGGCAAAGTCGGGCAAAGTTGAGCAAAGTCAGCTAAACACGGCCACACCTCCTTTACTGTACCTTAACCATTCAGGTCTGGCCAGTAGGAAAATAAACAGCAGTGACAGGGCTTGAAGTCAGGATACTGTGCACTATAGTCACAGTACATAACCACTAAGCCATGACAGCATTTCATAACCATGCACTTTCAACAGACACATATCTATCAAAGGAATTTTAAACATTGCCAACATCAGCTAAGCAGGTGTGCTTACAGCTGAGTTTTTTCAAAACTGACCAATCACAAATAAGTGCAGGAAATGAGGCATATTTAAGCTCCACAGGTGGGAATACTTGCCATAACTGGTTGTAGTTCCCTTCTGCAGTTAGCATGGCCGGTGTTGGAGAAGGCACTTGATTTCAAGCGCAACGCTGGGGCATTGAGGAGTCCAAAGTAATGGTTTGGCTCCTTGTCCACAATCATGAGGAAAGACTCCTGCAGGGCCAGCACCAGGGCACCCAATATAAAATGGAGGCTTGGAACAGTCTTGCTTGTGATCTCACCAGTGCCACTGGCATTCCTTGGACTTCTGAGCAGGTCAGGCACCATTATTCTGACCTGAAGCAATGTAAGGAGGATCAACTGGACCAGTGGATCCAGGAATCCCATGCGATGCCTAATGCCCCAATACTGAGTAAGTAGCCATTGTATTAAGTAGTTAAGAATTGCTATGCTTGTCTATACTATGGATAGGTATGTCTCAATATCACTGCATTTACTTCACAGCTGCAGGTGTCCGGACTATGACTCAGCAAGCCCATGAAGATAGGTTGCAAAGGCTGCATTATCAGGCAGGTTAGTAACTATTCTGTATGTACTGTTATATAAAGTAAATTAGTAAGCCTTCAAAAAGTGTTTTAACCCAATAAATAAAGGTGTAATAATCCTTTAATAAATGTATAATTCCTGGAGTGCATCTGTGTCATTTTCTTTAATATGTTGTACTGTTGCATTTTACAAATAATACTATTGTATTAAGCAGTGTTAACCCACACTTGGGTAGGCCCATATAACGTGGATGAAGGGAGTGCCAGTAGCTTTTATGCATATTTACAGCCCTCAACTGTTGGTTCATGCCCAGCATGTACAGGTTAATATGGCACATGAGTAGCTTGGTATTGTGTTCCCCAGAAATGTCAGTGTGCTGCCAGAAATGTAGGGAGCTGTTAATATATAACTGATACTTTCACCTGAACATATCTAGATAATTATATGAAAGTAGAGCAGTCAGTGTACCATCTTAGCAGTAGTGTGTGTGAGCAACTCTGAAAATATGTAGCATAGCAGTAACATCTGCATCTTGGACAGTTTGTATGTAAGATACAGCTCATGTATATAATGATCTAGCAAACTCTAATTGCACAATATAAGGACATTGGGTAGTGTAATAATACATGTAAGGGACATATAACTGCAGTTAATAGGAATGTAGTGAAAATTAGAAGGATATATAAGTTGTTAATTGAGCTATCTTTTTCCACCCTACTGTATGTGCATAAAAAATGTAATTCCACACCTCAGTCGGTATGGCTAATCTCAAAACATTTGTTGGGACATCTGTCCTATTGGTTTATAAATATTTGCATTTATTTCTATGCATGTGCCCTGTTAAAATACCACAATATTGGTGGCCTGTTGCCATCAATTCAACCTGCATGCTGTTGTAATGTCCACTATTGGTCTATATATGCATGTGTTATGCTTGCTTTTCAATTGTTGAAAATCTGGTGTGTTGGGTTAATGGGAATACTTCTGCATGCTTTTATAACTAATTGGGAATGCTGTTGACTGTTACTAACCCATATCTTTATTAAACTCTCCAAAACATAGTTCGTATGGGAAGGCCGGTCCCAGCGGACCCACCTGTCCCACCTCAGCTCCGGTGCACAGCCTGGGACCTCCTCCTCCATTGGCCCTGAACCACCTTCAGGTGGAAGTGCTGTAGGGGATGGGGCTCAGCCCCCCATGCAGGCATGGGTGGAAGAGGGCCACCTATCACCCTTCGAATGGTCCAGGCTGTGGTGTGTAGAGAGATTGAACGTTCTGTTGCAGAACCTCTACACCAGCTTGAGGCATGAGTGGCACAACACCCGGGTCAGCCTGCCCCTCTTACACAGCCCCCAGCACAGCCACCCTCTGGGCTGTGAAGGTGCAGTGGTGACTGCCCATGGGTGGGGACTTCAGTCCCACTGTTTCCATCTGTGGGCTCATGGGCTTGCGTTTTCCAAACATCCCTCCCCGTCAAAGGTGTTCACTCACCACATGTGTCATATATCGCCCCTGCATGTGTCTTGTTTGTCTTATCTATTTACCTCCCCAACCTACCTTCCAAAATATACCTACTTCCCCTACCCCACATTCTACTCTCACCTGAAAAAGAAAATGGGCAATCTGCTCCCAAAAAAAAATTACGCCCCATACATAGCTGCCCATTTTGCACACATGTCCACTGGACCCATAAAATGTAATTTAATTGGGATTACAACATACTTTGTTGTCCTCACCCTTCTCTCAGGGGTTGAACATTTCATATCTACCTCCAAATTTATTCCATATGCACAGCTGTTGCTGTTAAAGAAATGGGCAGCTATGGACCTTCCCTACACCCGTCCTGCACATCCCGAGCTATTTTCCATACTGTCTTTCCCTCTTTGTGCCCCTTTTTCACCATTTTCCTATCTCCCCATTTTTCTTTTCTTTCAAAGAAATGAGAGCGGGTGTTAGCAATCCCGCTTACAACTGCTTAAAAGTGCCTTAGTCACTCTGTATGTGAGGGCCCTTGTTCTGCTCAGGAGCAAAATAAAACATCTCTGTCAGTCTTGAACCCTGGACCTTGTACACACTACACAACATGAAGTAACACTAAGCCACGGTCGATATACAAGTGGGTGAAATAGATATATCATGCATCAGAATGAATGAATGTAAAGGAAAAATAGGAATGCCATACCACACAACTTGTTCTGTGGATCTTTACCAACAGTTGTTGTGGGATTACATTACATGACTGTGATAAGAGAAGCAGCCATTCTAGCAGGAAATAATGTTACACCATCACTTTACAACCCCACACAGTATCACAGCAGGACAAACACTGGCATATCTGTTTAGGGCAGAGGCCATACCTCCCAACTGCCCTTAATTTTCAGTGATGTCCCTGATTTTTACACAAATTTTAGCTCTGTCCCTCTGAATCCCTCCTAAAACTACTGACTTTGGGCAGAAAGGTGGTGAATTACACTTAATGAATAAAGACAATAATTAAGAGTTAGACACTTCTTTTACTTCAGAAAAGGTGTATTAATTCATATGCTCCGATTCTCTCAATGTTTCAACTTAATGGCACTAATATTTTAAAGGTGTCCCTGACTTTTTCTTTACTTTTCCCTGAGTCTGTTCAAATATGTACCTGAGTGTTTGAGAGGTCGGGCAGAGGCAGAAACACAGAGGCATATCAGCCTTTCTGCTGTTACACACTGTGCAAATAGCTTTGGAAGGAATTTCGGGAGCATATCCTTATGTAGGAATACAACACTGAAATACAAATGGATGTAGCCATGTACTGGTAGCAACCAACTGTAACAATGCCATTGCTCTATTGCTGAAAAGACTTCTGTGGTACATAGACAAAAAATAACAGGCTATTCTCTGGCTACCATGTGGATAGGTCCACAGTTGGGAGTTATGCAGACAGACTACTTGCCTTGATAAACTAACATGTATACAGCAACCCTGTAAGTCGAGCAAGATAAAATCCACACAATAATACTTACGCTCTCTGTACTTCTGCACCCCTACCCAAATGTAGAAAATACCTATGTGTGCAGGGTCTACTAAGGATGTAGGTAAGCATACTCATAGTACTAACATGTGTCCAGCTTTTCTGAGCAGCTTGTGCTAATGTCAACACTAAAAAAGCACAAACTGTTTAGAACTGAGTAAATGAATATTCACAGTATAGCAGTTCACAAACAATTCTTGTGCCAAAGGAATACATCTTAATAACTAGCTTTGTATGGCAGTTAATTGTAAAAGTTGAAAATAAAGTACATCTTTCCATGTATCTTGGGGTAACATTTTGAGGGGTGAGTACATTTCTACACTGACAAGTGGGTACTGGAAGCAGCAGTGTGTGTGGGTATGTCTGTAACATGTCCTTTGACATATGTGTCTTAAAACATATAGCTGCGTGTCTAGCAACATTCATAGTGTAATATAGTGACCTATATTCCCAATTGTGCACATATTTTGGCCACGGGTTTGCCATTAACAAGTTGTGTGGTATAATAGTAATACATTTACTGGACCTTATACTCATTGTGATGGATGATATATTTCTTTACACATTAGCTTGATGTATATCTGCTGTGGCTAGGTGGTGCATCATGTTGCATACAGTGTGCCAGGTACTCTTGTATAGTCTTATATAGTGATTTTATTTTGTTGCTGTGCAGAACATGGTTCATTAGATAGAGAGTGAGCCAGGCACTTTCAAGCAGTTGTGGGGTGAGCAGTGATAAGTGGCACTTAAAGTGTTTCACTCTCGGTTAGCTAATAGGTTGCTATATATAGCAGTTCAGTGATATCTGTACTGTATAATGTTAAATGTGCCATATGACTTGCTCAGATTATATTTTCATATTTATGTCTTCCAGGGATCATGGTGCATCGCAGGAACCCCAGTTACAGTAGTGCTGAAGATGATATAATTACTAGCAGTATGATTCAGCACTACAGTCTCATGTTCTCACGAACCAGCCAGGACCAGCAGGACTGTACTGCAATGTGGCAAGATGTTGTCCACAGGGTAAATGAGATAGGCCTGCATAACTGGACATATGAGCAGGTATGCCACCACTGCAGTGATCTTCTCAGACATGTCCATCAGCATGCTGATGATGTGCGGAGACAACAGCTTGCAAGAGGAGGTGGTGTTAATATCCACCCCCCCTCACCAGAGTGGAGGGGCTGCACCTGAGCCTGGTGGCACCTGCCCAACAACAACAGCAGCAGACATACACCATGATGGAGGTTGGAGCCACCCAGCAAGCACACATGGAGCATGCAGGTAACATGGCATATCTGTAGACTACTGTTATCTGTATTGGTAGATCATGCATATGTGAGATGTGGAGTGTGTTGTTAAAAGATGTGGAGCCTGTTGTTGTGAAATACTGATCATTTGGAACATAATCTGTAGCCCTGTGAATGTAAACTGTTGTTGTACTGTAAGATTGCAAACACACAGTAGCAATGCCAGAGTTGTGGCCACTGACAGACTGTCTCATCTCTATGTAGGTCCCTCTGGGGTGACATCAAGGCAGTGGACAGATGCTGGTAAGTGTGTTCTACATTTATTATTGTAAATAAAAAATGCATGTCATAGTTAAGGTGTAGGCCATGTACACATGTAACACACCTACCCATAATGAATGTTGTGCATGTTTAGTGTAAGACCACGCACATCTCACTAATGTGATTAGCTGCCTCAAACACATGCAATATCCAGACCATCTCAAACAAATGTGGCTAGACTGTAGTGATCATTAGATAGGCACAGTTGATACTCAACATGCACATAACATACACATCTATGTCATACACAGAGCATTGTAACATGCTGCACATAAAGGATTCCCAAACCCTCTGTAAAGACACACTTCAGTATCCAAAATCTCATCCACACATTACACATAATATACCTGAGGGATAGAGGCCTATCATTGGGGCATTTAAACACTCTGCAACACACTACACACTCATGTCAGGGAATACTCCTTATTGGCCTCCTTACAAACTCATGTAACAACTGGTTGTGAAATGGTGAATGTAGCCAAGGTAGTACAATTCTGATACAGCATGATTAGTGCTGGTTTGGGAAACATTTGTAGCCTTGAGTGACCACATGATGCTTCATGATGATGGCCTATGGTACTATACCCCATCCAGTTATTGTAACTACAGTACTACACATAGATTTCATTGCTATACACTTTAATGTTGCATGTGTGCACACATATGCACCTCTAAACAATATGCATACCAATCGCCATTTGTACAACTGACACATATATGTCTTGTGATGCTATTGAGTGGCTAGGTCATATGACACACATTGGGTATGTGTAGTGTTTAAATATGCAGTTGTGTTTTAGCATGCCATGTCATGGATGATACTGGCATGTCCACAATATGATCTAGACTCACCATAAGTACTGTACATTGGGTATGTGGCCGAAAGGTATTCCATCAATTATCCATGCACCACTGATGATGTTGTGTGAATACTCATCATGCATGTGCTAAAAATGTGTCCACAATTATTTGCTAAAGACACAGTGGCTGCATTGTCTACCTATCTGACACACAGATACACATCCAGCCATGGTATGTACACCTGTGAGTTATGATGCACAGTACATTACAGAGTTTTGAATACCTGCACAGCAATGTTGTGCCCATGTATGCATTGTGTTCCAGGGGGAGGCCCATCACCTAATAACAAAACACATGCATCAAAGCCATGTATACTGTTAATAGCAAGGACTGTCTACACTTGCACCGCATGCTGTTGAGCAACACATGTCCTGCATGCTGACATGTGTGATATGACTGTTTTGCTTGTGATACTGTACCCCACCATCACCTGCTATTGTGTATGTTCTGAGATTGCTGGTGTTGTGTGTGTCTGCTTTAGGGAGGAGTGTATTTTTGTGTGTGTGCATGTGCGCATGTGTGCATGTGTGCATGTGTGCATGTGTGCATGTGTGCATGTGTGCATGTGTGTATGTGTGCATGTGTGCATGTGCGCATGTGTGCATGTGTGCTTGTGTGCATGTGTGGATGTGCGCATGTGGTCTGACATCATGTTCAGGTCTTAAAGTGTGTTTCCTGTTTTCCTCTCACAGGTGCCGAGGTGGGGCTGGTTCAGTACAGCAGAGAACCTGATGTCACTGAGACAGACAGTGATCATGAGGATAGGTGTGTTGAGGCACAGGCAGGTTTGTCAGTGTCTGTTGTTGGGCCACCAATTGACAGTACACAAGTCTCCACCCCATCCATGCACACAGTCATACTGCCTGTACATCCATCATCACCATTGCCCTTAGCTGAGGGACAGTGTACTGTTGGCACTGGCCAGGACAGTGTGGTATCTGTGGCACATGTATCAGGACACAGCAGCCATAGCCAGATGTCTGGAACAGTACCACATAGGCAGATGCCCAGGGGTTCTCATCAGAGCACTGCTGGTCATCATGCCCCTGGCAGACGTGCCACACCTCTTTCTACCACACGCATGTTCCAGGCTGTCATGGAGGCACAGACACAAATGGAGCGGTACACCAGACAGGGACTAAGAGCACACGCATATTAGTTTGTGACTTCATAGCCTACCCAACCCACATCACACTGCCTGACCTGCTGTTATCTGTCTGCATAGGCCTGGGAGGAGGTTACTCATATGCCTCTTCAGAGGGCATGATACAGCATTTGTTTGTGTTTTTGTTTGTCTACAATTGTCCTGCTGGCTGTGACTGTTAGGTATGTGACCCCCCCCCAACTGGTACGTGTGAGTGACTTAAGTTGTGTCTGTGCCAGTGAAATGCTGTCATGGTTTAATGGTTCAGTACTGTGACTATAGTGCACAGTATCCTGAGTTCAAGCCCTGTCACTGCTTTTTATTTTCCTGCTGGGCAGACCTGAATGGTTAAGGAACAGTAAAATGAATAAAATAAGGAGGTCTCTATCCACCCTATAGTGCTCCACTATCTCCAGCTCATGTAGTCCCTGGTAGGTTACCCTGGGTCTGTACACTCTTCTCCATCTCCTTACTGTGGGTTGCTCAGCAGCATTCACAGCATCACCACCCTCAGCACCTTGCACATGTTGGTTTATAATAGCAAGAGCAGCCCCTAACATTTTGTCTGACTTTAAAGTTTTTAAGCTTTCCCTCTTTGTATACTGCAGTGTTGCAGAGTTCTTGGGATAAAACAGAGAAGAATGCTGTTTGCAGAGCTTAAAGTGGTGGGCTGGGCTGGGCTAGTCTGCTGCCTGTGTAATTGGCTGATTCTGATATATTTCACCTGGCAGCTCTGCTAGTTCTCCTTGGTTAACTTCCTACTACTTCTTTTCCTTCCTTTTCCCTTTCTGTTTCCACCCGGGGCAGAGCCACGCAAACACGCACACACGCGCGCACACTCTGTGTGCATGTTTGCAAGAAATTTCAGATATTTTCACAGGGTGGACCTTTGGTTTCTGGTTTTCAAAAAGGACAACTGTAGACACGCCTCTTGCAATCCTGACAAACTCAGGGCAAACACAAGACACTGTGCTCCAATCAGCTTACAGCCTTTCTGACACACCCCCTCATGATGTTACCTATATTCTACTCTACTACTCACCTACTCCTACACTTACACTCTTGGGACATGGCTCACATGCTGGGGAAAATTGGGATTCACTATCCTTATCCTCATTTGCATAGGATTGCCTACTAATGCATGGTTACATCTCTCACACTGAGCTACCCCCCTTAGCAACCAGTACTCAGTGGCCATGTTGTCTTCAGCCTGCCATTCACCTGCATGGCAGGATAAGCTTTTTAGTGAAAATGGCTATTTTTAAATTATTTTCTTGTTTTTAAAGTGCCGCACGTCTGCGCGGTGCTGCTCTACGCTTAAACATAGGAGATCGGGGGGGGGTTAGATTTTAATAATTTTAAACATTTATAAATGCCAATGGCCTTATATTTGGCCATTGGCATGCTTCCTCAACTGTATGCATCCTTTATTTGGAGCTGTCATAGCTCCGTTTAGCTATTTGCAAAACGGAACTCCGTTATCAATGGAGTACATTTCTGCAGATAACACTAATCTTCCACGAACAGGTTAGTGTTTCCTGGATTACAAATTTACCTCATTTGCATAGCTTTCAGCAGCAAACGAGGTAATTTGCATACCATGATGCTGTCCGTGCAAGAGTAGCTTTAGCAGCTCTCGTGCAAGCCCCTGCCGGCTGTTCCTGGATCGCACGTCAGACATATTGCCTGTTTGACGTCTTACTCTACTCTACAACTCCGTGCAAGCTTTCATAAATCTGGCCCTGTATCTTTTCATACTTCTCAAGTATTCCTCTCACAATCAGGAAATATCAAATTTCTAGATCTACAATTTACTTCAAAAGTACTTAAAGTGAGAGAATTATTGGTGATCCCACCTGAAAGACATTTCCTTCAAAATAAATTACTCTGAAAACTTCTCATGAGTTGAGCAAGTCAAAAACCTAATGGCTGTTTTAATTTAAAAATTAATTCATTTGAAATGGTGAATTATATCTGTGTTCTACAGAGTGATAACTTGAAAATTAAACTTTTTCTATCCCAGCACTTCTGAAACCACGTATCATTTTTATTATCTGTCAGGAAGCCAAATAAAGATACTGATATTATAGATTTTACTGTGATTGTCATTTACAAACAGGTATACCACAGAGCATCATTTTAGGTTAGTGAGCTGTGAAATGTTTAAAGGTATTTATGGTACCATACTATATGCTGGGTATAAGTGAATACATGCAGACAGACAGACAGACACACACACACACACACACACACACACACACACACACACACACACACACACACACACACACACACACACACACACACACACACACACACACACACACACACACACACACACACACACACACACACACACACACACACACACACACACACACACACACACACACACACACACACACACACACACACAGACACACCACACATGCACTCCTGAGGCAGTCTGAATATAGCCCATTCATCTGTCTTAATATCTTTCATGTCTTGAGGTGGAGCTCTCAAGGACCTACCCAAAGGCAAAGACAGACTTGTCAATCCACAAAGAACACAGCCAGAGTCCAAAAGAGTCCAAATTTTTTTATGTGAGAAGCACCAAGGCTGAAGAGGTTGGCTCCAAGATGAGGAGTCCTGATCTAAAGATTTGGTACTGCCAGCTGAACTCCTTGTGGTTGAGGTCCAGAACCACTTTTGTCACAGAGGAGTTATGAGCTGAAAACATTTGATTTATTTAACTAAAAAGGTATCACTTGACAGACGTTTTAATTAGATGCCAAAGATTTTATTTATGCTCCAAATACTTCATTTGTGCACCAGACACTCTACACTGATTAATGCAACAAGGTACAATCTACAAAGAGTTTATATGTGAGTCTTATTCTTTTGGGTGCTTGTCTGGGTGGCAGTGACTAAAGAAACTGCTACCATTTGCTAGTTTGAATCCTGGCAAGGAGAGACTTTGAGTTAATTATCGGGTATGGCTTTCATAAAAGCCTGTCGTCTGCATGCTGTTTAAAGAGTTGTAGATGAAACTGTCAGCTTTGTTTAGGACCATACCTTTTTGGTACAATTGCTTCTGGAATAACTGATAACCTGAAGAATTGTTTTTATGACAGAAGTCATACTGAACAAAGCAGTCTATTTTTCACCTGTCACTACCGCTCCATTTCCTATTCAAAGAAAGTCTGCCTTATTAAACATTTCTTGGATAGAGAATCACCTTTTTAACAAAAACTGGGGTGCATAGCTCTCAGCGAACCAGGGTTAAATCTCAACAGAATGAGGGACAAATCCGGAAATAATCAGGGACAATCAAGGACACAAAATATTAGTGCGATTAAATTGAGACATTGAGAGAATAAGAGAATGTGAATTAATAAACAATTTCTGAAGTTACACAAGTATATAATTATAAATATTGTCATTATTTATTAAGAGTTAAGTTAAGTCACTAACTTTTCTAGAAAAGTCAACAGGTTAAAGAGGAATTAAGAGGAACAGAGCTAAAATCTGAGTCAAAATCATAAACATCCCTGAAAATCAGGGACAGCTGAAAGGCACAATGTGGTATTTTGTCTGCGTGAACCTCTTAACTTCCCATAGTACAGGTATATGTATATATGAAAAACATCTATATAATCAAACATTTGTAATGATGAAGATTTTTTACACTTGTAAAAGTGAAAGAAACTCATCTGATTACTTCGGCTGCCATTAAGTCCATGCAAGACTGTAAACAGTAGGGATCAGAGAATTTACCCTTTCCCACTGTAGAGCAATTATGGAGTCTTTATAAGTAATTAGCGAGGGGGTGCATAGGGCTTGCCCCCTATAAAAAACCTGAGTTTCTTTCCATTCTTTTGAATTTCAATCTTTTTGGATCAATGATTAGCAGTTATATACAGGTTTACTTCAGATGATCAAAGTTTCAGAACTTAAACGTCATATGGTTAATGACCATATAATCGAAGTTCGGAAACACTGACCAGCAAATAAAATAAAAAATAAAAACAAAGTTTTCTTTCATGTTGCCCCCTGCACACCCCCCCCCCCCCACCTCTGCTAATTAAATATACTAACTCCGGGATCACACTACAGAGAGGTAAATGGTAATTTTCCTTTTACACGCCATACGGTGATCTCCATTCAGAATGTTAGAAGTTTTCAAAACTTCAATCATATGGTTGTCGATGATATGATGTTCAAAGTTCTGAAACTTCGATCATTTGAAGTAGACCCATATATATATATATATATATATATATATATATATATATATATATATATATATATATATATATATTTATGGGTATAGTACATTTTATGTATGATACATCTACTATCTACAAAAAGTGTCACAATTAATCTAAAACACATTTTATCTTAAAATCCCAATGATTGAATCATTTTCAGAAAAGTGTGCAAGGCTATAAAAAATTACAAGTGGTTTATTTTTTGATCATGGAAAATAACAATTCAAACTAGTGTTGATAACTATGTCTGACTTGCTAATGCCCACTGTTATGTTGCATCTCTGTCTGTAGATGCTTGTGCACATGTTGGGCTTTGTTGTCTGAGGACTTTTCTCTTTTTTCTTGGATGTAGATTTAAAATATTTAAGTAAGGGGATGGAGGAAGTTTGCCACCCTGCAAAAAAAAGAAATTTAGGGAAGTATTTCTGTATCTGAAGTTTTATATGTAATGTGATTCAACTAATTGTGTTTTAGATTAAATGTGCATTAGAAGATTTTTTTAGAGGATTTGTGATTAGATGAAAACTACCTTAGATAAATCATTATAAAGTTTATATATATATATATATATATATATATATATATATATATATATATATACATATATATATATATATATATATATATATATATATTTATATGGGTTTACTTTATTTCATTGAATCTCATTTCACTTAATTTCATTTCACCTCAACCACTTTGCTGAAAACTCAAATTATTGAAAACTAATTTCACTGAATCTCATTTCACTGAACTGCAGTTAGTATATATGGCACTGTGTAGAGTACTGTAAGGCAAGTAAAATGTATATGCCCCTTTCCCCACTGTACTGTGATCCTGGAGTTAGTATATATAGTTGGGTAGTGTGGGGGGCACTATCCTATCAATTGCTGAATGGAGTAGTATGTTCTGATAGCTGTATCTATGGTATGGACATGAGCATGCAAGGGAATTGGGTGGCTGAATGGGCTGGGAGCAGATAGTGAACACCTATATTGGCAGCATGAAATCCATAACGAATACTGGTGTCAACATACTATGCAAATCCCACTGCAGTACATGTGGTGGCCCAAATGTGTGTCCATAGGATACATACATGCATGTCAGTGAGGCTCACATACCCACCACCAGCCTCAGCCAGCAGGACAGGTGTAGATGTTCATAAAGAAAGGCTGGGCTAAGGCCTCCAATTGATGGCAATGGTTAACAGCCCCTCTCCAGGCCTGCACAGACAGACTACAACAGGTCTGGCAGTTGTATGTTAGTTCTGAAGGGTAAGAAGTCTGAAACTGAAATGTAGGTCAATAAAACCTAAGATATGTACTCTACTGATATGCCTCCAGTCTGCATTATAGGTCAGAATACAAAATGAAATGGAAGCCAACAGAGTACCTGAAATACCAATACACTCATAGCAAATGTTTAAAGTCGTCAGTTGTGCCCCCCCAATCCTATGTAGAAATGCAGTAACATGTAAGTGTGAGGTGTAATAACAGTGGAGCACAGATTACCTGAGTTGGCCCAGTCTACAGATAGATTGTTGCATGTGTACAATATGCAGGGGTCAGTGTATTAGGTTGTTATGTGTTCAATATTGTCTGGAAGTTGTCAGCATGTAGGCATGGAGGGTTGTGTCTCGGTGGCCTATGGCCAGTACTGTTGATGACAGGGCCATGTTCTGAAAACTGCAGTGCCAACCACAATGCTTTTCAGCAATACCCATGTCAGCAGTCATCCATACTCACTGTCCAGATGTCAATATATGTCACCGTCTGAAAGATGGACACGCCATGAATGTCGGCCCATACATACAGTACACAGGTGGAAGTACTTAGACAGAGTACACAAAATGTTGTAACTGTCAACTGCACACAGCCTTGGAATTGTACAGACAGGTTAGCAGCACATTAGTTGTCTGTGTAGTATGGAATACTGATGTAGTCTGGCCAATCACTGGCAGACCACAAAAGGCACAGTTATGAATTAATGAAAGACTGCCTATATCCCTGCACAAGGTAGCATAAGGGGAATGTCACATGTATATCTGTGAGTCAGCTGCAAGTAGCTTCCATATCACGCATGCACTCAGCTCACCCCACCATCAGCCACAGGTTTATCACAGGTCATATCCTTGCTGTTGGGAAGGAGTACAGTATGACCCCACTTCTATATGGGAATAACCACAGAATGCAGCATGCTGAAGAGGTGTCCCATGCAGGTGTGCCCCTAGCTGTAAGCAGCACCCTGCCTGCATCCAGACCAATGGATTAATATGGACAGGAACTATTGCAATTAACACCTCGCACACTCAGACGTCATAGAGTGTGTGAAGTCTGAAACTCTGATGTATGCCTATACTACCCCTGCCTGCAAACCCAGTAATGAGTGGCTACAAACCTGCTTGTAAACCACAATGTGAAGGGGAACTGACCAGATATATGAGCCCTGCCTCTGGGTAACCTGGGTGAATCTGTACAGCTGAAAGGTATGGCCATTCTGTCACGTCGATATATGTACAAGAAGGGGATCCTCAGCCACCATAGTACCAAGGTGCTGGACCATTTACACAGACCCATCAGCAAGTGTCTGCAGCTACCCCTCCAGAATGGCATGAGTGTGCAAGAATATGTAGGCTGCGGACCACAATACTGGACACAGCTTCATTCATCTTGTATTTCCCAGGAAATAACTGTGAGCAAATAAGTATATCTGTCAGTAGATGATGACATAATACATCACAGTGTAAATCAGTACATATGGCTGAATATCTCTGCTAACACCAACCATGTAACACAAGCAGCACATACAGCAATAGTTACAATATCCGACTATCTGTCGCCCATTGTGACTCCATATTGTCAACCTCATCTACAGATATCCTGCAGAAATAGGTTGCTAGGTGTAGGTGTAGAACACCAAACCCTGGTCTGGAGTACAACCCTACCTAGAGTGGATTCACACACTCAATACAGAAGGTCATACTGGGCATGCTCCTAAACTTAGAGAAATGAAGCTCATGTCTGACAACACAGTGGACTATACATATTTGTCATTCGCAGATGTCTGTGCCCACACACCAAATTGTACACCATTCATACTTTCCATGCACATTGGATAGGATACTCACACATATCCAAGGCCAACACACTATAATATGTCAAACACACATACACAGAGATGTGGGGAGGAGAGAGACAGACAGTGACAGAGAGATTTCCATTATGAGGCCTGTCCCACCCACCACACATCCAATTGGCCGATATCACATGATGTGCTGATGTCAGTCACTGTAGACATTCCTTTTGGTAGCACTCAGCCCTATAGTGTCTGTGGTGCTTGTAATAACTGTGTAACATGACAGTGCAAATCAGTATTCATCTAGCATTTGTATACCCAGTCCTGTCAAATGTAAAGTTGTGTGTGACTGAGTGTGTGTGTGTGTGTGTGTGTGTGTGTGTGTGTGTGTGTGTGTGTGTGTGTGTGTGTGTGTGTGTGTGTGTTTGTGTCCAGGGGAATGATTTATGGCCCACTCACACATGCTGCACTTCCCAGTGCCCATGTTAGCACTCCTGCTGATGTTAGTCACCTTGAAATAACCCTCTGGCCAAGTCTCAGCCCTATAAGCTACATGGCGCTTGCGATATGTGTGTAGTACTGTAATGTAGAAAGCTAATTAGGTAAGAGTTCTAATCCCAGACATGGCAACTGTGAAACCCTGTGTGTGTGTATGTGGAAATGAATGCTTTTGAGGCCATTTACACTCACTATACTTCCCATTGCCCAACTTCAGCATGCCTGCTAATGTCAATCAACTTGAAATAACCCTTTGGCCAAGTGCCAGCCCTATAAGCTCCATGGTGATTGTGATAGCTTCGTAATACTATAGTGTAGCATACTAGTTAGGTAGGAGCTCTAATCCCAGACATGGCAACTATGAAATTGTGTGTGCTTGTGCATTGAGCGTGCTTGTGCATTTAACTACAACTCTGATCTGAGATATATAACAATATGTATCATTTTCTGTGCATTTAAAGTGTTTTTTATTGTATCTGCTTTATTTTCTGAAAAAAAAAAATATATATATATATATATATATATATATATATATATATATATATATATACTTGTTTCCCACCTTTCTAAGCTAGTATAGTCCAGTTTTCAAGTTAGTGCTGAATTCAAGGCTATGTTACAAATCTCTGTGTTTGCCCATACCTTACTTGGATATAAGGAAGTTTCTCTGTTCACCTGTGAGAGAGGGGAGCTTTGAGCAGCCTCTCTGTCCCTGGATGAGTGGTTTCAGCCCAGAAATTAGTAGTTTATTGGCCATTTTGGGCTAATTTCTATCTATTTCATTTCCCTGTTATAAAAAATGCACTTGCCCGGTTTTGCACGCCAGGCAGCGCCGGTTAGTTAGGGTATAAGTATTCCCAGAGCCACAAAGTCTCTTCTTCAAATTTTCCCTTGGAAGTAGACAAACTTTCAACTTAAGCACTCAAGCCATTCATTTATCAGCCTGGCACTTGGTCAAAACTCATAGCAAGCACTTATAAACCCTAGCACTAGACCCCCCCCCCTCTGTATACTGTACAGAAGGACAAGGCTCTCTATTTGACCTTACCAGCCAATCATTAAAACAGTTCACTGTACATATCCAGGCATGTCCAAAGGGCAGTTTCAGGTGTGCTCTCCAGTCCAACTGGTGAATCTGGGCATTTTGAGGCAATGTTACAACTGCGTCATGTACACAGACAACCCTCTCCTCCTACCACCAAACACTAATACATGCGAGAGATGCAATTATACAGCCAAACTGAAGGCTAAGCTCTCTCAATCCAAGACTGGATCAGACAGTCAAGAGGAGAAGGGAAATACTTGCATCACACCACCAGTCTCACATAGATCCATTAAACCAGCACTGGCAAAAAAAAACACATAAATAGATGAAAACATACTCGGAGGCTCTAAATAAAAAAATGTAAAAGCAACAGAGACCTTCAAAGCAGACATCCAATCAACCTTTCAACTCAAACCATGAAACACATACTTCACAAAACCAGTGTGCCATGCAATCACAGCCCTTAAGGCAAAATAACATACCCAACACACTAGTAATAGGTGACTCTATAGTCAGGCACACTGACGTCCCACTCACTAGGCTGAATAAGGAGAAGAATATTCCAGAACAAGTACAAATACGACTCTGTCATTGTCCATGTTGGTGTGAATGACCTGAGCCATACCTCCCTGGACTACATGAAAAGAGACATGGAAGAGCTCTCTGATCATGTAGCCCAGGCCAGTATGACCCTGACCCTGAGTAGCATCCTGCCCTCACCAAGAATGATACCACGGTATAATGAAAAAATTATCAATTTCAACAATTGGCTAAGTTTTTGGTGTCATTCAAAAAGGATCCAGTGTCTGTCCACCTGGGATGACATGCTCGACAAGCCACGCTGCTTCACTAGAGACAGCTTGTACCTCTCCCCCTTAGGCTTTTGAATACTGGCCAAGGCTCTTTCCACCCCCATAGTGCCTTTTTTAGGCAAGGCTCAAAAGACAAACCCACCACCGTAAATAACACAAGTAACAAAAAACTGAGGGTAATGCTACTCAATGCCAGAAGTCTAAACCTCAAAATGCACGCACTCGAGGCACTCCTTAGTATGGAGAAAATCAATATATGTGCAGTAACAGAAACCTGGTTTAAGGCTCCAGAGAGCACCCCAGCACTACCAGGCTACAACTCATACCATACATTTTGGCCACAGATCCCGGACCGAAATACAAAAGGCGGGGTGTATCCATATTCATCAAGGATACCCACACCTCCAGGTTAGTGGCACAGCATGATGCTTCAGAGATCATTCCCATGCAACTAACAATGGGCAAAACTGCAATTCAAATTGTAGCTTGCTACAGATCACCTACCATGTCCCAGGACCCCATTCCACATTTCTGGAAACACTGGGAAACATAAATGTCCTACCAAACACCCTAATATAGGGTGATTTCAATTACCTAAACATTAACTGGGAGAACTACTTAACTACTAACTCCCTTGCCCAACATTTCCTAGAATTTATAAACTCAAATGCCCTGGATCAACTGGTCAACACTCCCATCAGAGGTGACAACATATTGGACCTGGTCATCACCAACATGGGTGACCAATGTTCCACACTGGAGGTCAACCCCTTGCTGGTTAGATCTGACCATAAACAAATCACTCTGGATATCCACATTCCGTCCCCACTCTTGGACAAGGAAACCAATGTGAAAAACTTTTCAAAAGCAAACTTCACGTTACTTAAGACTGAGGTGGAAAGTTTCAAAGCCCCCATGCTAAAGGATAACACTGTCCAAGCTTCAAAATCCTTTACTAATGCATTCTACGGGCACCTACAAGAATGCATGGATCGTGCTATCCCAAGCAAAACCAAGACTCACTCCTCCAAGAAAAGGAAACCAGTCTGATGGACCCCTGCCATAAACAAGCTATACAATAGAAGGAGGAAACTAGTACAGAAAAGAGTAAAATCCCAAGGAGGGAAAACATCCCTGATCAGTATCAGCAAGAAACTATGATCCCTCTTAAAATCATCCAAGGTGAGCTTCGAAAGAAAAATTGCCAAGGACTCCAAAGATAACCACAAGGCATTCTTTAGCTATGTCAAGAATCTAAGTGGCAATGCTCAGATCTGCTTGGAGTTAGTGCAGAATGGCACAAAATACACTGAACCAACTGATATTGCCAACATCCTGGCAGACAGGTTCAGTGCAAACTTCACCCCCCTCTCACCCCCAAAAGGGCCCATAACCATACCAGAAGAATGTAGAGCCCCTGAAATCACAGACACTCAGGTTAAAACAGCCCTCTCCAAAGCCAAAAACACAGCATCAATGGGACTGGACGGTGTCCCAGGCTGCGTCCTACACGAGCTCAAAGATGAACTAACCCCTAACCTAAACACATTGTTCAAACTCAGTCTCTCTACAGGCTATGTACCCATAGAGTGGCACACAGCAAAGGTTATTCCTCTCCACAAAGGTGGAACCACAACAGACCTCGGGAACTATCGCCCTATAAACCTGACTAGCTTGGTCTGCAAGGCTATGGAGCACATCATCATGGAACTCATTAACAGAGACATTGGGAAATTCCAAACACTGGACCCTACCTAGTTCGGCTTTGTTAAGGGCAGATCATGCCTCCTAAACCTGGTGGACTTCTTTGAGAAAGTTACCAAGGCTATAGATGAGGGAAAGGTAGTACACACAGGCTACCTAGACCTTGCAAAGGCCTTCGACACCATTCCCCTTCTGGTATTATAGACAAGCTCACTAGCCTAAACATAACCCCCTAGATCACAAGATGGGTTGCAAACTGGCTCATGGACAGAACCCACATGGTGAGAGTTGCAGGAGCTAGATCTGACTCTAAACCAGTTACAAGTGGCATTCCCCAGGGCTCAGTCCTAGGACGCCTCCTGTTTGGAATATACTTCTCAGAGGTACAGGCAAGCACAGGAGGACTATGGCTGACCAAGTTTGCAGACGACTGCAAGCTAGGAGCTATAATTGACTCTCCGGCTGACACAAACATCCTCCAAAAGGGTCTTACTGAGACGGATACCTGGTGTCAAAATCATGGCCTCAAGCTAAATGCCAAAAAGTGCATAGTCATCCCCTTTGGAAAAAACAAAGTACCCACAAACTACCACAGAGTTGGTAGTCCCCTAAATATGAAAGAATTAATAAGGGATCTGGGGACCCAAGTAGATAGTAATCTCTCCTTTGATAATCACATTGCCAAAGTGGTTAGAAAATCCATCTATGTGGCCCACCTAATCACAAAAGGGTTCACATCCAGATCAAAAGAGGTCATTGTGCCCCTCTACTCATCACAAATCAGACCCTTCATAGAGTACAATGCCCCATTTGGGATGTACCTTACAAGACACCTGCAACAGCTGGAAAGACCACAGAAGTACCTCACCAAGAGGATCAGTGGCCTCAAACAGATGCCCTATGCAGCTCGACTGAAGAAACTCCAGCTGTACTCAATTGCATACCGCCTACTCAGAGGTGATCTCTGTCTGACATACAAGGCCATGTCCAACCCAGAATTGATGGATATGCTCCACCTAAAGAAAGCCATATCCCCTCGAGCCACATGCTCTAGGGATCTAAACCTCACCACAACAATAAATAAGATGTGCTGGAGGGATTGATTCCTGTCCCAGAGACTTCCCATGATTTGGAACAAGATTCCAATCTACATTAGGCAGACATCCTCACTTACACTCTTCAAGAGAAACCTTGATGAATTGATGGGAAACAGAAAGTTTACCCCAGGGGTCACTTCAGTGGCTCTGCTGGACAGAGGCACAGGAAACTAATCTAAGGGGCGGCAAAAGCCAACACATTCTGGCTAGGCTTATAAATGCCATCAGGCAGATAGCCTAGTACCTACCCATGAACCTATGAGAGAGTGTGTGTGTCTTTTGTGATACCTGATTTTATGGACATTCACATCTTGCTGCTCTTCCCTTACCCCTCCTTTAGCACTGCAGCTGATGTTATTCACCTTCAAAGACACCTTTGGACAACTTTCCAACATATAAGCTCAATGGCACTTGCAATAACTTCATAATACTGTAGTGTAGCATACTAATTAGGTATGAGTTCTAATCCCAGTCATGGCAACTGTGAAACTGTGTGTGTTGGTGTGAGAGAGAATGTGTGTGTCTTAAATGATACCAGATTTTATGGACATTCATACTTACTACTCTCCCCTTATCCCTCCTTTAGCACTGCTGCTGATGTTACTCAACTTCAAAGATACCTTGACAGAGCTTTCCAACATGTAAGCTCCATGGCACATGCCTTAAATGCGGAACAATGTAGTAGCTATAGCTACATAGGTATGGGTTTGAATCTCATCCATAACAAGTGTTTTTGTGTATCTACGTATGTATGTCCATATCTCAAAGATTTTGGCCTAATTTACACCCAGTACACATCTCAGTGCCTGACTTTACCAGTCCTGTAGATATCATCCATCTTAGAAGTACCTGTTTCCAGCCCTAAACCATGTAAGGTCAGTGGTGCATGTGGTAAATGCATAATATAACGGTCTGAAAAGATTGTTAGATAGAGATTTGAACCTCACCCCTGGCAAATGTAAATGCGTGTGTAGGGTAAAATTATTTTTGGGATCTCTCACCCACTACATCACCCAATGCTAGTATTTACAAGGGCTGATGATGTTCCTCACCTTAGAAGTACATTGGGACAACATACAGTCTATAAGCTCTGTGGCATGTGCGATAAATGCGCTACACTGTAGTAGCAGTAACAATACATAGGTACGTAGGGGTCTGAATCTCAGTACTGGCAAATGTATGTGTGTCTGTCATCAGTATCCTGTGAGGTGATTGCTGTGATTGTGTAATAACAGGACCCATTGTGGTGGGGGGGTTGCTAAATTATTATGTTGAGGACCCAGTATATTTCACAATGCTCACATTACAAGGCCAACAGATGTCAAACACCGGAGAGGTTGGTGTAGGCAATCCACAGCCCTACATGTGACAGTATGGATTAATGAACAATATAGGCAACCCTTCCATTACTCAGAGAACACTCTCCACCCACATATCATACACAAACACACTTGGCAAGGCAACAACCACTATATTGGTGGTTCCCTGCATATTGCCTCCCAGATAGTAACCACGGTGTGATAGCAGTAGATTACATGCCTGCTGACCACAACAGTGCCACTGACATCAGAAAGCACTTTGATGTGTTACATCTCCTGACTGAGTGTGTGTTATCCAGCAAGTAAAAGGACATGGCACTCTGTTCCATCCCCTCAGTTGCCAAATACATGTGTACAGTGGACCTTTTGCCACGTTCCCCACTGGACACCTGCAACAACTGCAGAGTCTGCAAATGTACCCCACAACGGGAATACCATGCCTTATGCACATTCCCTGTATGGACAGACACCACTGACTCCACTGAATACCCGTATCATACTGTCAATGTAGATGCAATCATGAACTCAGTTACATAGCCAGGTCACACCAAATGAGGTCAGGAATCCTACATCAGACGATAACAATCTGTCCACACAACATGCCCCAGAGATCTCAAGTACACTTCCACACGTCAAAGAACATGCATATGGGACATGTGCACAACCCAGACACTGTCCATGTTATGGAATATAGATCGCATACGTGGGAAGCAGTGCACATCACTGGCCACCCACAATAGAAACCCAGATGAGTGGATAGTGAATACAATACCCACCCCCAGGGACCACTCCAGGGACTACACCCCTGAGCCACACTGGGGGCTATTGTCATGTGGCCTGATGCCAAGGTATTCCCTTGGCCTAGCCTTGTAGCGCCTTCAGGCTCATTTGCCTACTACACACCTGTGAAGCAATGAACCTATGGATCCCAGTATTGGCAAGTGTGTGTGTGTGTGTGTGTGTGTGTGTGTGTGTGTGTGTGTGTGTGTGTGTGTGTGTGTGTGTGTGTGTGTGTGTGTGTGTGTGTGTGTGTGTGTGTGTACATATGTGTGTGCTTGTGTGTGTGTGTGTGTGTGTGTGTGTGTGGAGATGAATGATTGTGAGGCCATTCACACTCACTACACCTCCCATTGCACTACTTTAGCACGCCTGCTGTCATTCACCTTGAGATAACCCTTTGGCTATGTTTCAGCCTTATAAGCTCCATGGCACTTGCGAAAACTGCATAATACTGTAGTGTAGTGTAGCAAACTAGTTAGGTAAGAGTTCTAATCCTGGTCCTGGCAAGTGTGATAATATGTGTGTTTGTGTGAGAGAGAGTGTGTGTGTGTGTGTGTGTGTGTGTGTGTGTGTGTGTGTGTGTGTGTGTGTGTGTGTGTGTCTTTGTTGACAGTTGATTTTGTGGACATTCACACTTACTACACTTCCCTTACCCCTCCTTTAGCACTGCTGCTGATGTCACTCACCTTCAAAGATACCTTTGGATAGCTCTCCAACATGTAAGCTCCATGGTGCGTGCGATAACTGCATAGCACTGTAATAGCAATACATAGCCAGGTAGGGATTTGAAACTCAGTACTGGTGTGTGTGTGTGTGTGTGTGTGTGTGTGTGTGTGTGTGTGTGTGTGTGTGTGTGTGTGTGTCATCAGTATCATGTTGGGGTGATTGTGTAATGACAGGATCTATTGCAGTGTGGGTTTTGCTACATTATTATATTGAGGACCTATATGTCCCAATGTCCACATTACAAGGCCAACAGTTGCCAAATACTGTAGAGGTTGTTGTAGACAATCCACAGCCATAAATGTCTATTGCCATGTGCAATTACTATGTGACAGTATGAATTAGTAAACAATATAAGCAACTGTTATAATATCCAGATACCACTCTCCATCCATGGATCATATACAAACATGCTTGGCTCTTTCTCCCTTCCTTTCTTAATCTCTCTCTCTCTC